>NC_029786.2:79560893-79577033 GCF_000816755.2 Arachis ipaensis | reverse complement strand
GCAACTTCACCTTATTCCCCCGTTCGCAACGTCCCTTTTCCCCTTTTCTATAAATTCTAATTAACACCATTTTATACTTAATGTAATTTTTTTTTCTTCAAATAAACCACCAATTGTAATATTGGTTGTTCAATTGGTTAATCTTTTTTGTTTTCTAACCTTCTGTCCTTTTTTCCTTTTAGAAAATAAAACTCTTTTTTAATCTGAAAAAAGAAACCACAAATACAATACCTTTATAATTTATTTATGTTTCATTTGACTCATATGATCATGCAGCTAGACGCCGATGACCACGATTTCACGGTTCCTTTTCTTCGTTTTTAACCAGATATTGTCATTTTCAAATGGATAACATTATTCTTTAAAAATTATAAATAACAAATAAATTTTTTATTTGATAAATGATTGATGCATTTTATTTGGATTATTGATGAAGATTTTGATTTATTATTTAAAAGCTACATGCAAAAAATAATTGATAGGGTTCCAGACGCCGCATAGGCGGTAATAGCTTGCCAAACACTATATAGGCGGTAATAGCTTGCCAAACACCATATAGGCGGCAAGTCTTTAGCATAGAAAATTAGAAACTCAGAAAAGCAAGTTATTACTGACCTATCATGAACCAAAATCCAATCCGATATTTATAATTTGGTTAATTTAAAAACTAAACCAAATTTTTAGTTAATTAAAAATATAATTTTTGATTAATTAATTAAATTAGTTGTATACAATAAAATTGGTTATTTATGGATTAGTAAAATTTGAAACCAATTTTTAATCAGTTATTAAAATAAAAAATAATTTTAAAAAAATAATCAATTTTTATATAGAAAAATCAGAAAAATTGATTTTGAATTGAAGATTTTTATACAAAAAATTAGTTTTTACATCTAAAAATCGATTTTTACACAAAAATTAATTTTTTTACATACAAAAATTTAAATTTTTATCTTTTTTAAATTGAATTTTTTTAATTTAAAAATTAATTTTTTTCTTTTTAAATAATACGACTAACCTTTATAAATAATGAAATCTCTTCCGTTAACATTTCTAATTTTCTTCAACACCTTTTCTATTCAAATAAGGCACAATTTCCTTCACAAAACCAACTTTGGAAAAGCAAGTCTAATCACTTTAGTAATTAGAAAACATAAACATAAAGATAAGTCTAATCATATATGGAAAAGCAAGTCTAATCTCTTTACCACCTAAGTGTTTAGAACATAACTAAAGAAAACATAAACAATAAGACTTTCTAGTCATTCTCAAGTGCAATTGAATCTGAACCTACCGAGCAAGTAATGTCCTCTGATAAAATCGAATCTGCACAAAAAAATAGCTATAATTATCAATTTAAAAAAAATTATAAAAATTAACAAAATAATTTAATTAATTTTATTTATCATTTGAATCTACATAAGTTAAACTAAAATATTTTCTAAGTAAATCAAACAAACCGATTCTTTTTACCAATTAAGCAACAAATAAAATTATGCTCTATATTCAATTAACATGGTTAAATCTCCTCCCTTAATAATTTTTTTCCCTCCAATCATTGCTCATGTTCCATATAACTATGATTAGAGTGTTAAGCATGTTCCATATTCAAGCTAACTAACAGAGAAAAATTATAAAATATATATTGGAATTGATAAATTATCATATAATATATTTAAGAGACATTTAATATTTAATTTACCTTGCTCGACTTTTTCAAGCTCTTCGAAATTCTCAGGTGCAAGAGAAGAGAAAAAATCTTCTTTAAGCCAACCTTCAGTGCATACGATGGCTTCTACCATTTAGGAGTCAATGCGCTATGATATTGATCGATGATTCTTCTCCCATACTAAAAGCAGACTCGAAAGCTATTGTTGAAACTGGTATAGCCAATATAATATGTCCTGTGCCATATTTGTTAGGACGGAAAACCGATTTGAGTTAGCCTTCCACCATCCTAGAATATCCAAAGGCTTATTGTCTGGCTTACAGTCTTCATCCAAATAACGATCAAGCTCAGATTTAAGATTGGATTTGCAAACCGGTTGATCGGCGATATAACCCCATATCATAAATGTCTTTGGCTTTATCACTTGCACTCGGTTGGGAGAGGGTATCATCTTGGTTTCCTTCATCTGCACCTTGATATAAATTATAAAGTGAATGAAGACAAGAAGACAACTTTGTCTTCAATTCATCGCCCACTTCTGCACCAAAAGAATTAACTAGGCACCACTCAACATAATCCAATTTATGGCAAGGATCTAGAACTACGGCAATTAACAACATGTTAATTTTTGCATTTCCTCAATACTTGTTGTATTTTGCTTTCATCTTACTTTTCATAAGACTTATGCTCAAATCATCATCATCACAATATTGTGAAATCCTCCTTCCAAGAGCAAACACTTCTTTCATGTATAAGTTACTAGTGACATAAGAGGATCCAACGATGCAAAGTGTAGCATCATAAAACATCTCTAAAAATGATAAGACGGACTTAGCATAATCCCAATCTTGAATTGAAGGTACCCCTCTTTCCTTGTTTAATTCTTCAACAAATTTTTTGTCTTGCATCTCTAATAGTTCAAATGCCTTCTGATGCTTTAAGGTTGCTACAAACATTAAGTATGTAGAGTTCCATCGCGTTTCAACATCTAGACAAACAAGACTCTTATGTGGAATATTCTCTTGTACAATACATGCCTTGAACCTAGTTAATCTTGAATTTGAAGATCTAACATACTTCACAGCATCTCAAATTTTGGTGACCGAATCATTAATCTCCTTCAATCCATCCTTCACAATCAGGTTTAAAATATGCGCACAACACCACATATGGATACTCTCCATTCAAAATTGAACTCTTCCAAGAAATGAGCCTTCTTTATAAATACATAACTCCTACATCGTTAGAAGATGCACTATCAACTGTCAAACTCAAGATCTTGTTCAACTTCCAGCTATTCAAGCAAGCTTCAACATTTTGAGCCATAATCTCTCTTGTGTGGCCGGTGACTTGGCAAAAATTTAGTATTTTCTTTTGTAACTTACAGTTCACATCGATGAAATGAGCAGTCAAACACATACATGCCATATTCTGTCACGAACTCCAGTTATCAGTTGTAAGACAAACTCTTCCTCCATATTTGGAAAAGTATTTTTGAAGTTGAACCTTCTTTGTTTCATAGAGCATCAAGATGTCACGTGCCAATGTAAAACGTGAAAGAGAGTTGAATCCTAGTTGCAAAGCCATCGAATATTCTTTAAAACCTTGACTTTTTACAAATAAAAAAGGAAGTTCCTCGCAAACAAACATTGATATCAATTTTTTCCGAGCATATTCTGCATCAAACCTACCCACTTGTGCTTCTGGGCTAGGCGATGTGCTTGTTTTCTGTCGTTTGCCTTTATCTGAACCGGGATTGCTTATGCAAAGCTTTAAATGTGATTCATTGCACTTGTTTCATTCTCGCACTTGATCACTTTCAAACAGTGTTGACATTGAGCCTTATTTTCATCGTCAAGGATTCTCTTGAAGTGGTCCCAAACTGTTGATCGATTTTTGCGCTCAGATGATGTGGTTGAGAGAGGAGGTAATATAGAAGTCGAATGCTTTGCAGACTCTGACATGGAAACATCACGATCAGCTACCTCATTCTGAATAAAAAGTCATAAAATCTAATTATTAAATACTTTAACAATATTAAATCTATAAATATATACAAATTAAAATGTAAATATCCATATAGTATACTAGCACCAAAAACAAATTAATTCATATAATATTAGCTTCTTACATAATGGACTAGTTATCAAGCACAAAGCAAAGTTCAAACAATATATACATATACTTGAAACCGATTTAAGTTCAGTTAAAGGTAATAAGATTAACACTAGTTATCTACCATGTTGCATCCAATCCGATTTATTTAAGAAATGACCACTTGCCATATGTAATGTTGAATCAGATAACCATTGAGAATTTGTTAGAGTTTGAAAGTCAAGCACCAAAAGTTGAGTATCATTAATTATTACCATGCCTAATTACTAATTAGCAAGTAAGATTTTAGGGAACAAGAGCTAAGAAATGTCATCAATTATAACCATTTAAGAAGTTAAGAAATGTATATTATGTAATATATAATAAGAAGAATGCTAGGGGCCAGTGGTACGCGGAATCGTGATTACACTTTTAATTCATTGCTCTTTCTTTCCCTGGTAAAGGCGCCAGAACATGATGCCAATACCATGGTTTACAATTCCGTGTAACTGACCAGCAAGTGCACTGGGTCGTCCAAGTAATAACTTACGTGAGTAAGGGTCGAATCCCACGGAGATTGTTGGTATGAAGCAAGCTATGGTCACCTTGTAAATCTCAGTCAGGCGGGTATAAAATAGTAATGGGGTTTTCGAAAATAGATAAATAAGATAGGGATAGAAGTACTTATGTAAATCATTGGTGAGAATTTCAGATAAGCGAATGGAGATGCATTTGTTCCTCTGAATCTCTGCTTTCCTGCTATCTTCATCCAATCAGTCTTACTCCTTTCCATGGCTGGCTTTATGCAAGGGCATCACCGTTGTCAGTGGCTACATCCCCTCCTCTCAGTGAATAATATGCTAACATGCTCTGTCACAGCACGGCTATTCATCTGTCGGTTCTCGATCATGTCGGAATAGAATCCATTGATTCTTTTGCGTCTATCACTAACGCCCCACAATCGCAAGTTTGAAGCTCGTCACAGTCATTCAATCATTGAATCCTACTCGGAATACCACAGACAAGGTTTAGACTTTCCGGATTCTCTTGAATGCCGCCATCATTCTAGCTTACACCACGAAGATTCTGACTAAGAGATCTAAGAGATACTCATTCAATCTAATGTAGAACGGAAGTGGTTGTCAGGCACGCGTTCATAGGGAATGATGATGATTGTCACGTTCATCACATTCAGGTTGAAGTGCGAATGAATATCTTAGAAGCGGAATAAGTTGAATTGAATAGAAAACAGTAGTACTTGCATTAATCTTTGAGGAACAGCAGAGCTCCACACCTTAATCTATGGAGTGTAGAAACTCTACCGTTGAGAATACATAAGTGAAGGTCCAGGCATGGCCGAGATGGGTAGCCCCCAAAACGTGATCACAGGATCAAATTACAATCCAAAGATGTCAAATACACTTGTAAAATGTCCTATTTATAATAAACTAGCTACTAGGGTTTACATGAGTAAGTAATTGATGCATAAATCCACTTCCGGGGCCCACTTGGTATGTGTTTGGGCTGAGCTTGAGTGTTCCACATGCAGAGGCCATTTGTGGAGTTGAACGCCAGGTTTTGATCCATTTCTGGCGTTCAACTCTGGTTTTGGATCCTTTTCTGGCGCTGAACTCCAGAATTGGGCAGAGAGCTGGCATTGAACGCCAGTTTACGTCATCTAAACTTGGCCAAAGTATGGACTATTATATATTGCTGGAAAGCCCTGGATGTCTACTTTCCAACGCAATTAGAAGCACGCCGTTTTGAGTTCGGTAGCTCCAGAAAATCCATTTTGAGTGTAGAGAGGTCAGAATCCAACAGCATCAGCAGTCCTTCTTCAACCTCTGAATCTGATTTTTGCTCAAGTCCCTCAATTTCAGCCAGAAAATACCTGAAATCACAGAAAAACACACAAACTCATAGTAAAGTCCAGAAATGTGAATTTAACATAAAAACTAAAGAAAACATCCCTAAAAGTAGCTGAATCCTACTAAAAATATACTAAAAATAATGCCAAAAAGCGTATAAATTATCCGCTCATCAGCCAGCAACTTTTGTAATTTGTAACCATCAAATAGCCATCAATGATAATTTTAATGGTGTGAGATTGGTGTGAGATTTCATCCAATAGCTCACTTTTCTTTGCTGGTTATATGCTGGCCAGAATTTAACAAAGTTGCTGGCCCCCTAGACTTTTCTATATAATAATTAGATTACATGATGTAATATATAATGCTATTAAAAAGGTCACTGAAAAAAGGATCATAAAATGGATCTCTGCTTCCAAACACATTTGGTATCATCATCATACTTCTATCGAATCCAAAATCTCCAAAACCATATCTGGATTAAAAAATATTATCTCCAATTTCTCTTTTACAACAAAATTCTATTTTAATTTTTCAGAACAAAACTTTATTTACAACAAAAATCAGAACAAAGATGTTGGAAACATGTATAAGATAAGTTAGTTTTCTTCAACTAAATAATGATTTTTCATATGATTGACAAATTAAATAAAACAAAATAAAAGCTCAATCACAGAAAAATAAGAACTGATATGCACTTGAATTGCCAAAGCCATTTACATAATCAGAATTCAAAAACTAAATGTTGTTCATCTAGTTCAACAAAATACAGAAGGTGGAATGGGGTGGCATCAACATAATAGATTAAATCTCCAAACCCATATCTGGATTCAAAATTATTATTTCCAAACCCAATAGGTTATGATCACAAAAACATCAAATTAGATTAAATTAAATATAGCATAATTTACATAACAAAAGATTAGGATTATGCATAACCCTCTTTTACTGTTAGAAAGGGTGATTTGATTACTGGTGAAATCATGGTATCAAATTTATGATTATACAAAGTGATCCTACAACCCCCTTTAATTGAAATCAGTGGCCAAATTACTATAGTTTAATATTGCAGAAACACAACATAATGCAGTAGCCAGAACAACAATTCTCCATTCAATGAGACAGATAATTAGAACAACAATTCTCCATTCAATTCATACAAATTAATTAAGTCCTAACTAATAAAAAAGTGAACCACAATGAAGAAGAAACTTACAGCAGGATCCATTGAAATGAAGAGTTTAATACTGAGAGATTTTAAAATCTGCACATTTTCAATCCACTGAAATGAAGAAGTCAGATGTATACTAATGAAGGAACAAAACAGAACAAATAAACAAAATAGAAAAAACCCAGATAACAAACCCAGGATAATACTCAGAACTTAGAACCAAAGGCAAGGAGGAGGCTTACCTCAATTGATGAGCTCCGGCGAGCCACCAACGAAAGAAGAAGAGAACCAAAAAAGAGAGATACTCTAGCGAATCAAAGTGAAGACAGAGTTGCGAATGGGAGGTCGAGGCAGAGAGAAAGAGTCTCGAATCAAAGTGAAGACTCGAAGAGGTAGAGGTCCAACGGACCACCGACGAGCTCTCGCGAGAGGTAGAGGAAAAGAACTATTAACGGTGGCGAAGAGTGAATTTGGTTTTGTTGAAGAGGTTTTGTCGAAGAGGAGAAGAACTGTCATTTTGAAATTAGGTTTTGATTTTAGTTTGGTTTTGGTTTTGGTTAATCGGTTAAAAACCAGTTTTTTTAATTTGGTTTTGGTTGACCAATTCTAAAAAATATGGATATGATTCTTAAAATTATTTTATTAAATTGGTTAACCAAAATGTGGTTATGGTTTTTTAACTGGTTAATGGTTTTTTAACTGGTTAACCACATTTTGATTTTTTTTTATGAACACCCCTACAATCTAACTCATAAATGCAATCCATAAGGCTTCACCCAAGGATCTAACTTCTATCATGTAGGCAGACCCTTCTCTAGGTGGAACATTAACTTAATGGACCCATTTCTCGTCATGCCGAGACAACTCAAGTTTTTCATTGTTGCAATCAACTACTATACTACATGGATCAAGGCCGAAGCTTTCTTGACCATCACAACCTGAAGGAAGTTCTTCTTCAAACATGTAATCACCTACTTCAGTATCTCTGGAGTTGTTATCTCTAACAACTATACCCTATCCATAAACAAGTGCGACATGAGATCCTGAGCATGTTAGGTATCAAACAGAACTTCTCTTCTGTAGGGCACCTACAGTCCAATGGACCAGTAAAATCAACTAACAAGGTCATTCTCAAAGAGCTAAAGTGATGGCTAAAAAAGCCATGGGACTAATGGTCAATTAGTGAAACGCTCTTTTGCCTTATCTACAGATCAAAGCCATTGTGCCATAGAAGTTAGGGAACTAAACCCAATAATTTTTCTTAACGGATCAAATAAAGCAATAGAAAAAGATCTCATCAAACAAAGCAGTGAGTCTATTAGAAGTATAATTGAGATGTCAAACAGATGCTCTTTTGAGAAGGCGACTGGTGCACGAAATTGTGATCTCTGGTAATGGCTCCAAAGGTTTGGTGCTCTAATCTCAATTCATAATTTGTCACAACTTCGATACAACTAACCAGCAAGTGCACTGGGTCGTCCAAGTAATAAACCTTACGTGAGTAAGGGTCGATCTCACGGAGATTGTTGGTATGAAGCAAGCTATGGTCACCTTGTAAATCTCAGTCAGGTGGATATAAAACAGTTATGGAGTTTTCGAAATTAATTAATAAAAGAAGGATAGAAATACTTATGTAAATCATTGGTGAGAATTTCAGATAAGCGCATAGAGATGCTTTCGTTCCTCTGAACCTCTGCTTTCTTGCTGTCTTCATCCAATCAGTCTTACTCCTTTCCATGGCAAGCTTTATGTAATGCATCACCATTGTCAATGGCTACTTTCGGTCTTCTCTCGGGAAAATGATCCAAATGCCCTGTCACGGTACGGCTAATCGTCTGGAGGCATCACCTTTGTCAATGGTTGCATCCTATCCTCTCAGTGAAAATGGTCAACGCACCCTGTCACGGCACGGCTATTCATCTGTCGGTTCTCGATCATGCTGGAATAGGATTTACTATCCTTTTGCGTCTGTCACTACGCCCAGCAATCGCGAGTTTGAAGCTCGTCACAGTCATTCAATCCCTGAATCCTACTCGGAATACCACAGACAAGGTTTAGACCTTCCGGATCCTCATGAATGGCCATAAATGACTCCACCATAAATAAACTAAGCCCAATTACCCAAATTACTATCAATATTGAAGTGAAGAGAAATAAAATAATATGACACCAAATCTCTCATTATTTATTTGCCTCATATTTTCAACCTTTGTTTTCTAGTCCTTATCTAGTGGTCAACTTCTCTTCATCAAAAGATAAATTGTAAATTTTTTATGTTTTTTTTATATATAGCTTTCTATGACTCTGTATTTTTCCAATTTCATTATTCATCTTTTTGATGTTTTCAATTACAAATTTTAATTCAATCAATTATAGTTTAGGTGTTAATCTAATTTTTTATTCTCTTTATAATTTTATATATTTTATTTTATTCTCGATTCATTGATCATTGTTATTTATTTTTTTATCTTCCATTTTATTATATGTAATTATGTTGCATATAAATTTTTAAAGTGAATTAATCAATTTACTAATTTAGAATATATTTTATATTTTTAGAAATAGTAATGGAGAAACATTTTAAAAGAAATCTACCACTAAAATTTGAAGTCACTCCATTAGTCTCTTCTAATAAAAAGAAGTTCTTAGGATTCAATGTGAAAAGCCTGATAGCTGATCTGGATAACGATCTAAAATTTCGAATTATGATCTAAATGACAGAGACAAAATTAGACAAACTTATTTGCAAAATAGTTCTTGTCAACCAAGAGAACATGATTTTTCATAAACATATTTTGGGACTTCCCTCCATAGATTTAATGCTGATTGGTTTGATGACTTTGGCAATTAGTTGGAATATAGTATTTCTAAAGATGTTTTTTTTATCTTTATTGCTATCTTATGAAACCTAATGGTGTGAATGGTGAAGCTTTTGTACAAGAAGGCTTTTCAAATTGGAATAAGAGGGAGTGATTGCAAACACATGTTGGAAATAATGATAGTGCGCATAATTAAGTTCGAAGAAAATGCGAAGCACTCATGAAGCAAAAGCAACATATGGAAGTTATTTTTCAAAAGCATGCAAACCAAGCTAAAAGAGATTACTGGACTCGATTAATATTAATAATTGAGTGCAATAGGTTCTTATTGCGATAAGAATTGGCTTTTTGTAGTGATGATAAATTGTACAATTCAAACAATCAAGGAAATTTCTTAGAGATTGGTGCAAAAAAATTGAATTTTCCACAGCTTGACCGGCAAGTGTACCGGGTCGTCCAAGTAATACCTCAGGTGAGTGAAGGTCGATCCCACGAGGATTGTCAGATTGAGCAAGCAATAGTTGTCTTGCAGGATTTAGTCAGGCGATTAGAAAAACTAGTTGTTGGTTTAGGCGCATAAAACAAGAAAGTAAAGAAAAGCAATTAAAGATTGATAGAAAGATAATATAAAGGAATAGTTAAGAACTCGGAGATACTTATCCTTCTGGATTAATACTTCTTATGGATTACTTCAACAATGATTGATTCATTCAATGACAAGGCTATTAGTGATTAAAGCCGGTGCTAATGGTCATTAATCTCCTCTGATCCACATCAAACGCCAGTGCTAATGGTCATGCAATCTGAACGAGGGTGAAGCTCTAGCATCAATCTCTGGTGATCCTACTCAAAACGCCACAGACAAGGTCAGATCTTCTGGATTAGAGAGTGAAGCTCAATGGTTCTAGCCTTAGCGCCACAGAGACCGCAGTTACCCTTGACTAACTGGATTTTATGTCACTTATCCCAATTAGTCCAGATAACATGTTGGAATCCGCGATGTATTCTCAAGCTTGTGGCTCACTGTTATCCTGCTAAGACTCAGAATGAACCCATGTAGAATGAGGGGTCATACTCTCGTTCCACCCTAAATTCATAAAGATGAAGAACAACAATACATCAGAGGATGGAATCAAAATGTTTATTGAAGTAGAAAAGTAATAATATTAATCCATTGAGATGAGCAGAGCTCCTATCCTTAACTTAGGAGGTTTAGTTGCTCATGATTTATAGAAAAGAAATATGAAACGTGTAAAGGGTCAAGTGTGTCAAACAAAGGTGAACTCTTGTCTAAATATACTAATCTAATGACTAAAGATTACAAAAATAAGATAAACTGGACTCCTGGTGCGAAAATCCACTTCCTGGGCCCACTTGGTGAGTGTTTGGGCTGAGCTTGGGGTGAATTCACGTGCTTAGACTCCTCTTGGGGCGTTGAATGCCAGATTTGGTCCATTTTGGGCGTTCAACACCGAGCTTGCTCCTTTTGGGGCGTTGAATGCCGGGCAGGGAATGATTTAGGCGTTCAATGCCTGTTTTGGGCCTTCATTTCCAAAAAAAAGTATAAACTCCGAGCAGGGGATGATTTGGGCGTTCAATGCCCGTTTTGGGCCATTATTTCCAAAGTAAAGTATAGACTATTATATATTGCTGGAAAGCCCTGGAAGTTAGCTTTCCAACTCCGTTAAGAGAGCATTATTTGGACCTTTGTATCTCAAGATATGTTCGTTGAAATGCACAGAGGTTAGGATCTGACAACATCTGCTAGCCTTTCTTTGCCTCTAAATCTGACTTTGCCAAAACTTGCAGTTTTTGCCCAGAAATTACCTGAAATCACAAGAAAAACACCAAAACTCATAGTAGCATCTAAAAAGTGAATTTTGCACTAAACCATATTGAAACTTGATAAAATATGACTAAAAACTCTAATAAAATAATACCAAAAAGCGTATAAAATATCTGCTCATCAGAGCTTCTTGACTTTCTTGCTCAACATAATATAGAGATTGATCGTGTTTTCAAAAATGCTTGTAAAAATCTTAAACTAGTAGCACCTAAGATTCAAAAAGACATTGTAAGAGCTGCTGTAAATGAAACTACTAAAGTTATTATTGATGATCTTGAAAATGGTGTATTTGTTGTTTTAGTTTATGAAGCTCGAGGCATTTCTGTTAAAGAGCAAATGGCTGCTTGTTTACAGTATGTGAATAAAGAAGGGTATGTAATGGATCAGTTTCTTGGCCTTGTTCGTGTTTCTAGCACAAATGTGTTGTCGTTAAAATAATAGCTTTGGAATCTTTATTAGCAAAGCATAATTTAAACTTAGCAAGAATACGTGAACAAGGTTACGATAGAGTTAGTAATATGCAGAGAGAATTTAATGGCTTAAAAAGTTTCATCCTAAAGAAAAATACTTGTGCTTTTTATGTTCATTACTTTGCTCACCAACTTTAATTAGCACTTGTGATTATTGTAAAGAAACATGTTGAAATTGCACTGCTTTTTAATTACTTGCTAGTTTGTGCAATATTATTAGAGTTTCTTGTAAATATAAAGACATGCTCCGTGAAGGTCAAATACAAAAGACAATTGCTTTACAAAATGGAGATGCTTCTAATAGGTGTGGCTTAAATGAAGAAATAACATTGAAAAAGGCACGTGATACTCGATGGGACACACATTATGGTACAATACATAGCTTTATTTCTATTTTTTCTTCCATAGTAGAAGTTATTGAAGTCATTGAGGAAGATGGAAATAATCCAGAACAAAGAGCTAAAGCATGCCAATTATTGAATCATATTCAATCTTTTGAATTTGTATTTAATTTAAATTTGATGAAAAATATATTAGGGATTACTAATGAGTTGTCTTAAGCTCTACAAAAAAGTGATCAAGACATTGTAAATGCATGCCATTAGTTAAAGTGTCCAAACAATGATTGCAAAGTATAAGAGATAATAGTTAGTATCATTTGCTCACTGAAGTTTCACTATTTTGTGATAGTCACAATATTCATGTTCCAAATATGAATGACATATTTGTAACACAAGGAAGATCAAGGTGCAAAATTCAAAAGGTCTCAAACTTGCATCATTTTCAAGTTAAATTATTTTATCAAGTGGTTGATAACAACTTCAAGAGCTTAACAATCGTTTTACAGAAGTAATACCGAGTTACTTCTTTGTATAGCCTGCTTGAATTCAAGTGACTTGTAAAACTTGTAAGATTAGTAAATAATTAGCCAATAGAATAATTATTAATCCAAGAAATTAGAAAATAAAATTTTAGAGTTTAATATGGTAGAATTAATTAAAAAATAAATTTTGACACCAATTTTAAAGGAATTAGCCTAAGATTGGGCCGAATAGACCGAACCGGGCGAACCGGGCCCGTATTGGACTGAAGGCCAAAACCAATGAGTTAAAGTGAAGGGCAATAGCCCTTCCTTTCCCCTAAATCAAACACAAAATGTTGCACACTCATGGAAGGGGGAAGAAGTACTTCCATGAAACCTAAACCTTGATCAAAATTCAAATCCACATAACTTTTAATCCGGAGCTCCGATCACTGCACTGTTTACTGCCACGCGACCAGCGCGACTAGCTTTACAAAGGCCGGTTCTTGATTAGGTATGAAACCCACTTCTCAGTTTCAATTTTCTTCTCCCAAGTTTTTGAAATTCAATATGAATGCATGTTGAATTTTATGTGATTTTGGTGTTTAAGTTCAAATTAGCTTGTGGGTTTTGTCGGCTTTAGCTCGCTTGAGTTGTGGGTAAGGTAAGCACCCTCAAACCCTTTGTGAAATGTGGAATTAGTGAACTTCATATTGATTATAGAGAGTGAAGATTGAGAAGAAATTGAGTGCTGTTTGGGCCTTAGTGCCAAGTGTCTAGTGGGGACGGCGATGCGTAACGTTCACTTGATACTATAGGGATGGCTCAGTGAGGACGGCGATGCGTAACTCTCACAGGAGATTGAAAGGAAGGTTCTCCCATGAGGACGGCGATGCGTAACGCTCATGGAGGGATCGTTGGCTGAGATAAGGACGGCGGTACGAAACGCTTATCTCAGGACCAGTGTCAGGAATCGAGCAACAAATCGACACATGAGCTCATGGCTTGTATAGGACTAGATATGTATCATACTTGTTTGTGCATATTTGTTTGTGATTGTGTTTTCTATGATTGTGTGTCCTTGTGATTGGATTCTATATTCTGTAATTGCTGAGTTGGATTATACTTTGTTGACTGTTGCTATTGATTGAGAACATAATGAAATGAACTTAACTTCTAACCTCAACCCTACTAAGAACTCCCCAGTTCTTACCGCCTATTTTCACCCCTTTCAGCTACATGTGCGGAGGTTTAGCGCGTAGCTACAAGAACATAGAAGATTATGCTTACGAGTTCAGTTGTTAGAATTTATTTTTCCCTCATTGTTTATTCTTTTTGTTTTTAGAGGGGTAGGACTTGTAATTGAGGTTCTTTGAATAATTCTATGTATATAAAGCGATGTGAATATATATACTTTCGTGATTAAGTGATTTAAAATAAAGTCTCCTTTTGTTTTCTTAATAAGAGTTTCGGTTCGTATTCGCGAAGGCTCTATATTAAATAAACATAGTACATAATTAAAGGAATAGAGGTAAGTAGCGCTCATACTTTTTGTAACACCCTAATTAGCCTAAGCTTTACCTCGCATTGTAAAGTAAAGGTTAATCAAGGATTACGACAGTTCTAAGCTCATACATATAATATATAGAAAGAATAGTATAATCTAGAAGCCCGATGAAGGATGCAGCTCAAAAAATAGGATTTTAAAAGCGCAAAACGTGCTAACGAAGCTACTGACTTAAGGCACAAGAAACATGTATAAAATAACAAAATATCATAGTATAATAGTATAATATCATAAGACTCTAGCCACGGCTCGTGGAGTTTAAGCCGGCTAGCCATATACAAACCATACATGAAATTAGACAGTAAAAATAGCTTATACAAGTTTTGTTCTCTCAAATTCAAGCCTCTAGGCAAAGCAAAATACAAAAGATGAGAGACATATACAAAAGAGATCAAAAGACTTCAAAACAGATAGATATCCTCCGCTCCTGTCACCATCAAAGCAACTCACCGAGGTGGGTTATGACCAACATCTGAAAAATACAACAAAAATATGGTATGAGAACCGGAGGTTCTCAGTATGGTAACAGTGCCCAGTGATGTAAGATATAAGACCCCGGGACGCCAAAGGCAATCCTAGACTTCATATCCATCACAAGATTCAATCTTAAGGCATACTAAAACAAATAAGTATCTTATATAAACTTTCACATAAATAAATAGGGCATTCTATCTTAGGAGATTTCTATTCTAACTAAACACCGCTGCCTTCCAAACCTCCTCAATCCCAGTAGAAAACACAATTTTATACAATGCAAGTAAAACACAAGTAGAAGCATAATAGGCAATTAATTCAAATAGCACTTAGACATGTTATACAAATAGGCAAGCAATTTCAAGTCGGCAAAGCATGCAAATAGATAGAAAATGCACATGATGAATGCCTGCCCTATTGGCTGTGATATCACATTGTCGGTTCAACTGCCAGCCCGACACATCTCCATGGAGACGTCGCCCTTCGGAATCATCATATGGGAACCCCCGAGATATAATGCTCGGATCACTGTCCAGGATTTTGCGCCTGTACGCTTGATGAGCGGATAATTTATATGCTTTTTGGCATTGTTTTTACATAGTTTTCAGTATGATTTAGTTAGTTTTTAGTATATTTTTATTAGTTTTTAAATAAAAATCATATTTCTGGACTTTACTATGAGTTTGTGTGTTTTTCTATGATTTCAGGTATTTTTCTGGCTGAAATTGAGGGACTTGAGCAAAAATCAGATTCAGAGGTTGAAGAAGGACTGCAGATGCTGTTGGATTCTGACCTTCTTGCACTCAAAGTGGAATTTTTGGAGCTACAGAACTCTAAATGGCACGCTCTCAATTGCGTTGAAAAGTAGACATCCAGAGCTTTCCAGAAATATATAATAGTCCATACTTTGCCCGAGTTTAGATGATGTAAACTGGCGTTGAACGCCAGTTTCATGCTGCATTCTAGAGTCAAACGCCAGAAACAGGTTACAAACTGACGTTCAACTCCAAGAAAGACCTCTACACGTGTAAAGCTCAATGCTCAGTCCAAGCACACACCAAGTGGGCCCCATAAGTGAATTTCTGCATCATTTACTCATTTCTGTAAACCCTAGTAACTAGTTTAGTATAAATAGGATTTTTTACTATCTTTATAGGGGATCTTGGATTAGTTTTATGCTATCTTAGACTTTCATGGGGGCTGGCCATTCGGCCATGCCTGGACCATTATCACTTATGTATTTTCAAACGGTAGAGTTCTACACACCATAGATTACGGTGTGGAGCTCTGCTGTTCCTCATGAATTAATACAAAGTACTACTGTTTTTCTATTCAATTCAAGCTTATTCCTATTCTAAGA
>NC_029786.2:79557958-79560850 GCF_000816755.2 Arachis ipaensis | reverse complement strand
TACATAAAGCTTGCCATGGAAAGGAGTAAGAATGATTGGATGAAAACAGCAAGAAAGCAGAGGTTCAGAGGAACGAAAGGCATCTCTATACGCTTATCTGAAATTCTCACCAATGGATTACATAAGTATCTCTATCCTAGTTTATATTTCAATTATGTTTTAATTATCAATTCATCATAACTATCTGAATCCGCCTGACTGAGAGTTACAAGGTGACCATAGCTTGCTTCAAGCCGACAATCTCCGTGGGATCGACCCTTACTCACGTAAGGTTTATTACTTGGACGACCCAGTGCACTTGCTGGTCAGTTGTGCGAAGTTGTGACAAAGAATTAAGATTATGAACGTGCGTATAAAGTTTTCAGTGCCGTTACCAAGGAATGGAACCGTCACGATTTCTGTGCACCAAATTTTTGGCGCCGTTGCCGGGGATTGTTTGAGTTTGGACAACTGACGGTTCATCTTGTTGCTCAGATTAGGTAATTTTATTTTAATTTTAAGTCTTTGTTTTTATTCTTTTTATTTTCGAAAACTTTTCAAAAAAAAATACATTTCTTCTTTTTCGTTTTTCCCAAAATAATTTTCAAAAAAAAAAAAAAACCAAAAAAATTAACAAAATCATAAAATCAAAAATAATTTGATGTTTCTTGTTTGAGTCTAGAGTCAAGTTTTAAGTTTGGTGTCAATTGCATCTTTTTAATTTTCTAAAAAAAATTATTTTCGAAAATTTCATGCATTGCATTCTTCATGATCTTCAAGTTGTTCTTGGCCAGTCTTCTTGTTTGATCTTCATATTTTCTTGTTTTGTGTCTTTCCTTATTTTTCATATGCATTCTTGAATTATTAATGTCTAAAGAATAAAAATTTTTAAGTTTGGTGTGTTGCATGTTTTCTTTTCTTGAAAATTTTTCAAAAATAAGTTCTTGGTGTTCATCTTGACATTCAAAGTGTTCTCTTGGTGTTCATCTTGACATTCATAGTGTTTTTGCATGTATTTTTGGTTTTGATCTTAATTCTTCATGTTTTGTTTCATTCTTGCTGTTTAGTGAAAAAAAAAAGAGAGAAAAACATCAAAAAGATATCTTTTCCTTTTTTCTCTTTCTTTATTAAAATTCAAAAATCAAAAAAATATCTTTCCCTTTTTCACTCATAAATTTTCGAAAATTTGAGTTGACTTTTTCAAAACTTTTTAAAATCTAGTTGTTTCTTATGAGTCAAATCAAATTTTCAATTTAAAAATCTTATCTTTTTCAAATCTTTTTCAAAAATTAAATCTTTTTCATTTTTCTTTCATAATTTTCGAAAATTCCAAAATGATTTTCAAAAATCTTTTTCTTATTTTGTTTCATAATTTCAAATCTTTACTAACAATTAATGTGATTGATTCAAAAAAATATTAAGTTTGTTACTTGCCTAGTAAGAAAGGTTCAATCTTTAAACTCTAGAATCATATCTTTTTGGTTTCTTGTTAGTCAAGTAATCAACTTTAATTTTCAAAATCAAATCTTTTTAAATTTCTTTTTCAAATCTTTTTCAAATTAAGTTTCAATCACATCTTTTTCAAAATCAATTTCAAAATCTTTTCTAACCTCCTTTCTAACTTCTCACCTTTTTAAAATTAATTTTCAAATCTTTTTTTTTCAATCAATCCTATCTTTTTGTTTCAATCATATCTTTTTCAAAACTACCTAACTAATTCTCTCTCTCTAATTTTTGAAAATCACCTTCTTCTTTTTCAAAAATTCCTTTTTAATTAACTAATTATTTTAATTTTTAATTTTAATTTTATTTCTTTTCTAATTTTCGAATTTTATTTTAATTTTAAATTAAAAACAAAAATATTTTTATTTTAATTTATTTAATTTTCGAAAGTTCTTCTCTCTCACCTCCTTCTAATTATTTATTTATTTACTAACACTTCTCTTCATCTCAAAATTTGAACCCTCTCTTCCTCTTGGTGTTCGAATTTCTCTTCTTCTAGTCTTCTATTCTTATACTCACATAAAGGAATCTCTATACTGTGACATAGAGGATTCCAGATTTTCTTTTCTGTTTTCTTCTTTTTCATATGAGCAGGAACAAGGATAAGAACATTCTTGTTGAAGCTGATCCTGAACCTGAAAGGACTCTGAAGAGGAAGCTAAGGGAAGCCAAAGCACAACTCTCTGGAGAAAATCTGACAGAAATTTTCGAAAAAGAAGAAAACATGGCCAAAAATAATAACAATGCAAGGAAGATGCTTGGTGACTTTACTGTACCAAATTCCAATTTACAAGGAAGAAGCATCTCAATCCCTGCCATTGGAGCAAAAATTTTTAGCTTAAACCTCAATTAGTTTCTCTGATGCAACAGAACTGCAAGTTTCATGGACTTCCATCTGAAGATCCTTTTCAGTTCTTAACTGAATTCTTGCAGATCTGTGATACTATTAAGACCAATGGGGTTGATCCCGAGGTCTACAGGTTTATGTTTTTCCCATTTGCTATAAGAGACAGAGCAAGAGTATGGTTGGACTCTCAACCTAAAGATAGCCTGAACTCCTGGGATAAGCTGGTCACGACTTTCTTAGCCAAGTTCTTTCCTCCTCAAAAGCTTAGCAAGCTTAGAGTGGATGTTCAAACCTTCAAACAGAAAGAAGGTGAATCCCTCTATGAAGCTTGGGAGAGATACAAGAAACTGACCAAAAAGTGTCCTTCTGACATGCTTTCAGATGGACCATCCTGGATATATTCTATGATGGTCTGTCTGAGCTATCAAAGATGTCACTGGACCATTCTGCAGGTGGATCCATTCACCTAAAGAAAACGCCTGCAGAAGCTCAAGAACTCATTGACATGGTTGCAAATAACCAGTTCATGTACACTTCTGAAAGGAATCCTGTGAATAATGGGA
>NC_029786.2:79537362-79557841 GCF_000816755.2 Arachis ipaensis | reverse complement strand
AAAGCCTCAACAAGGCTTTAATAATGGTGGAAGAAACAGGTTTTGCAATAGCAAGCCTTTTCCATCATCCACTCAGCAACAGACAGAGAATTCTGAGCAGAATCCATCTAGCTTAGCAAATAGTCTCTGATCTATCTAAGGCCACTTTAAGTTTCATGAATGAAACAAGGTCCTCCATTAGAAATTTGGAGGCACAAGTGGGCCAGCTGAGTAAAAGAGTCACTGAAACTCCTCCTAGTAATCTCCCAAGCAATACAGAAGAGAATCCAAAAAGAAAGTGCAAGGCCATTGATTTAACCATCATGGCCGAACCTACAAGGGAGGGAGAGGACGTGAATCCCAGTGAGGAAGACCTCCTGGGACGTCCAATGATCAACAAGGAGTTTCCCTCTCAGGAACCAAAGAAATCTGAGGCTCAATTAGAGACCATAGAGATTCCATTAAACCTCCTTCTACCCTTCATGAGCTCTGATGAGTACTCTTCTTCTGAAGAGAATGAGGATGTTACTGAAGAGCAAGTTGCCAAGTACCTTGGTGCAATCATGAAGCTGAATGCCAAATTATTTGAATTATTTGCTTGGGAAGATGAACCTCCCTTGCTCATCAGAAAAGCTTCTTTCACTGCAGAGTCAACCAAAACCCCCACAGTCAAACTCTAAGTTTGGTGTTAGGAGGCCACAACCAAACTCTAAGTTTGGTGTTGAACCCCCACATTCAAACTCTAAGTTTGGTATTGGGAGGTTCCAACCTTGCTCTGAACATCTGTGAGGCTCCATGAGAGCTCACTGTCAAGCTATTGACATTAAAGAAGCGCTTGTTGGGAGGCAACCCAATGTTATCTAATTATATTTATTTATTTTCCATTATTATTTTATGTTTTCTTTAGGTTGATGATCATGTGAAGTCACAAAAACTACTGAAAAATCAAAAACAGAGTGAAAAATAGAATGAAAAATAGCACACCCTGGAGGAGAACAGTCTGGCGTTTAAACGCCAGAAACAAGCATCTGTCTGGCGTTTAACGCCAGAAACAGGCACCAAGCTGGCATTTAACGCCAGAAACAAGCATCTACCTGGTGTTAAACGCCAGAACAGAGCATGGAAGTGGCGTTTAATGCCAGAAACAGGCAGCAGTCTGGCGTTAAACGCCAGGATTGCATGTATAGGACGTTTTACACGTCTAAAGGGTACAGGGATAAAAAATCCTTGACACCTCAGGATCCGTGGACCCCACAGGATCCCCACCTAACCCTATTCTCTCCTCTTTACACCTTTTCATAACTTTCTTCCCCAAATGCCCTTCACCAATCACTTCAATCACTCTTTCCCATCACCTCCTCACTACTCACATCCATCTTCTCTTCTCCATAAACCCCACCTACCTTCAAATTCAAAATATTTTCCCTCCCAAACCCAACCCTAAATGGCCGAACCCTAAACCCCTCCCCACTTCTATATGAACCCCTCATTCCTTCTTCTATTTCACACAACACAACCCTCTCTTCTTCCACTTGGCCGAAACCTACTCTCTCTCCCTTTCCTCCATTTCTCTTCTTCTACTTCTTTCTTTCTTCTTTTGCTCGGGAACGAGCAAACACTTTAAGTTTGGTGTGGTAAAAGTATTGCTTTTTATTTTTTCATAATCATTTATGGCACCTAAGGCCAGAGAAACCTCTAGAAAGAGGAAAGGGAAGGCTATTGCTTCCACCTCTGAGTCATGGGAGATGGAGAAATTCATCTCAAATGTCCATCAAGACCACTTCTATGAAGTTGTGGCCAAGAAGAAAGTGATCCCTGAGGTTCCTTTCAAGCTCAAAAGGAATGAGTATCCGGAGATCCGACTTGAGATTCAAAGAAGAGGTTGGGAAGTTCTCACCAACCCCATTCAACAAGTCGGGATCCTAATGGTTCAAGAGTTCTATGCAAACACATGGATCACAAGGAACCATGATCAAAGTGTGAACCCAAATCCAAAGCATTGGCTTACTATGGTTCGGGGAAAATACTTAGATTTCAGTCTGGAAAATGTAAGGTTGGCGTTCAACTTGCCAATGATGGAAGAAAATACACGCCCCTACATAAGAAGGGTCAACTTTGATCAAAGGTTGGACCAAGTCCTCATAGACATAAGTGAGGAAGGAGCTCAATGGAAAATTGACTCAAGAGGCAAGCCGGTTCAACTAAGAAGGCATGACCTCAAACCAGTGGCTAGGGGATGGCTAGAGTTTATTCAACGCTCAATCATTCCTACTAGTAACCGGTCTGAAGTTACTATAGACTGGGCCATCATGATCCATAGTATCATGATTGGAGAGGAGGTGGAAGTTCATGAGATTATACCTCAAGAACTTTACAAGGTGGCTGACAAGTCCTCCACTTGGACAAGGTTAGCCTTTTCTCACCTCATATGCCACCTCTGCAATTCAGCTGGAATTGACATAGAGGGAGACATCCTCATTGAAGAGGATAAGCCCATCACTAAGAAAAGGATGGAGCAAACAAGAGATCATGGACCTCAACATGAGCATGAGAAGATTCCTCAACATGAAATCCCTGAGATGCCTCAAGGGATGCACTTTCCTCCACAGAATTATTGGGAGAAAATCAACACCTCCCTAGGGGAATTAAGTTCCAACATGGGACAACTAAGGGTGGAGTACCAAGAGCACTCCATCATCCTCCATGAAATTAGAGAAGATCAAAGAGCTATGAGGGAGGAGCAAGAAAGACAAAGAAGAGACATAGAGGAGCTCAAGAGCAGCATTGGTTCTTCAAGAAGAGGAAGACGCCACCCTCACTAAGGTGGACTCATTCCTTAATCTCCTTGTTTATTTATTTTCCTGTTTTTTTATTTTTGAGCTTTATGTTTATTTATATTTGTGTCTTATTACATGATCATTAGTGTCTAAGTGTCTATGCCTTAAAGTTATAAATATGAATCCATCACCTCTCTTGAATGAAAAATATTTTAATTACAAAAGAACAAGAAGTACAGGGTTTCAAATTTATCCTTGAAACTAGTTTAATTATTTTGATGTGGTGACAACACTTTTTGTTTTCTGAATGAATGCTTGAACAGTGCATATGTCTTTTGAAGTTGTTGTTTATGAATGTTAAATATATTGGCTCTTGAAAGAATGATGAAAAGGAGACATGTTATTTAATAATCTGAAAAATCATAAAAATGATTCTTGAAGCAAGAAAAGCAGTGAAGAACAAAAGCTTGCAGAAAAAAAATAGCGAAAAAAAAAGAGAAAGAATAAGAAAAAGCAAGCAGAAAAAGCCAAAAGCTCTTAAAACCAAAAGGCAAGAGCAAAAAGCCAATAGCCCTTAAAACCAAAAGGTAAGGGTAATAAAAAAGGATCCAAGGCTTTGAGCATTAGTGGATAGGAGGGCCTAAAGGAATAAAATCCTGGCCTAAGCGGCTAAACCAAGCTGTCCCTAACCATGTGCTTGTGGCGTGAAGGTGTCAAGTGAAAACTTTAGACTGAGCAGTTAAAGTCAAGGTCCAATGCAAAAAGAAGAGTGTGCTTAAGAACCCTGGACACCTTTAATTGGGGACTTTAGCAAAGCTGAGTCACAATCTGAAAAGGTTCACCCAGTTTATGTGTCTGTGGCATTTATGTATCCGGTGGTAATACTGGAAAACAAAGTGCTTAGGGCCACGGCCAAGACTCATAAAGTAGCTGTGTTCAAGGATCAACATACTGAACTAGGAGAATCAATAACATTATCTGAATTCTAAGTTCCTATAGATGCCAATCATTCTGAACCTCAATGGATAAAGTGAGATGCCAAAACTGTTCATTATCCTATTTGATTTTCAGTTGCTTGGGGACAAGCAACAATTTAAGTTTGGTGTTGTGATGAGCGGATAATTTATACACTTTTTGGCATTATTTTTACATAGTTTTCAGTATGATTTAGTTAGTTTTTAGTATATTTTTATTAGTTTTTAAATAAAAATTACATTTCTGGAGCTACAGAACTCCAAATGGCGTGCTCTCAATTGCGTTGGAAAGTAGACATCCAGGGCTTTCCAGCAATATATAATAGTCCATACTTTGTCTGAGTTTAGACGACGTAACCTGGCGTTGAACGCCAGTTCCATGCTGCATTCTGGAGTCAAACGCCAGAAATAGGTTGCAAAGTGGAGTTAAACGCCAGAAACAGGTTACAAACTGGCGTTCAACTCCAAGAAAGACCTCTACACGTGTAAATCTCAATGCTCAACCCAAGCACACACCAAGTGGGCCCCGGAAGTAGATTTCTGCATCATTTACTCATTTCTGTAAACCCTAGTAACTAGTTTAGTATAAATAGGACTTTTTACTATCTTTATAGGGGATCTTGGATTAGTTTTATGTTATCTTAGACTTTCATGGGGGCTGGCCATTCGGCCATGCCTGGACCATTATCACTTATGTATTTTCAAATGGTAGAGTTTCTACACACCATAGATTAAGGTGTGGAGCTCTGCTGTTCCTCATGAATTAATACAAAGTACTACTATTTTTCTATTCAATTCATGACCTCAAAAGAATCAAGCTGCAAAGTATGAAAATACGAAGGCAATCCAAAGAGGTCGAACAACAAGGCTCCAACACTCCCAAAAACCTAAAAAATGTCAGATGAGGTGCAGACAAACACATTATTCAAGAAAAAAAGGTTATAATAAAAGGACTCAAGAGGCCACCTGATGTCAACCCCAAAGAGTCTGAAAAGCTACCTTTGTTCTTTTCAAAAATAAAGTTTCTAACAGAGAAGCAACTAAAAAGTATCCAATAGTTACCGCAGACTACAAAAGATAAAAAGTTTAAAGCCCACAAGTCGGGCTATACACAAAAACACTAAAGAAATAATCATTGAAGATCCGAAGATTTCTCAGCTGCATCATCACAGGGTGAAGGAGGGCGAGTCTGAAGAGGCACCGCATCTACTGTCCCATCATTCCGGTTCAATATCTGACAATCAGGATCCGACTCGGGATGAACAACTGCAGGGGTTGAAGAAGTCGGCGCAACAGAGACCTTGGCGGCAGGCACGGGAGGAGGCTCGATGTCGTCATCATCATCAGGGTCATCTGGGACAATTTTACCATCCTTTACAATATTGTCCAATCTGAAGAGAGAGAGGTCAACATCGGGCGCAAGAACTCGAACTTGATCCTTTAAATTCTCATAAGCAGCATTAACACTACCCACAAGATGACCCTAGAGCTCGGCATAATTAGCTCGGGCAGACTCCAAATTCTCCCTAAGATGCATCATTTCTCTATAGGTCATAACATAGCTCTCCTTGTGCTTCAATGCTGTATCCTCAGCCAACTTTGCAGAAGCCGCCAAGGCAACAGCTCTAGTCTTTTCACCCTCCAATTCTTTCTCCAACTTGGTCACCTTCACCTCGAGCTCCTCCTTTAAACCCTTAATCCGGTCAAACTCTGATTTGGCCTCCTCCATAAAGGCCTTCATCGCATGGATAGGAAGATCTTGGGCAGTACGGTATAGAGCCGCCCCCATATGCGCCATCTTGATGCTACTCTGAGTTATGAAATCCAAATGGCGAAGAAAAGAAACATCATCCATAGGAAGGGCACCATAGGGACCAATCTGCTGGTCAACAAATCCAATGGCATCAAAATCAGGAGCGTTCAGATTAAAGGGCTTAACAGTCCGAGGTCTTTTCGAAGGAGGAACGGCCGTAGGAGAAGAAACGGCAGCAGAGGATTGGGGAGGGTCGAGCACATGGACCCGAGGGGTAGGAATCATTCTCCTCGATCTAGGAGAGCTCGGTACTGATGGCTTCGGCAGAACATGAGAGAATCCTTCCCCAGCCACCTTGCCCGAGATGTTCTGGGCAGCAGTAGCCTTCCTCGCCTTTTTGAAGGCCCTCATGGAGTCATTATTTTTAACCATCTCTGAAAAAGAAATTAACCATAGAAGCAGATTACAAACTAGAAAATGAAGAAAGCAAGATAAAATAGAGCAAAATATAATGAATACCCAGCACAGTTCGGACAAGGGTTGGATTTCCCAAAAATTTCTTGGTATCAAGATAGGGAGGTTCCCCCCAAATATCCTCCAAGACAGTTACAAAAGCCTGCTCGACCTCATCCAACATTTCCCAAGTATACCTTGACACCACTACATTCTTCTGCCATTCTAAAGGAAAGCGGCGCTCGCCATTCTCATCCAAGAAGAAAGGACGAGCTCCTTCAACAGCTCGGATCTTAAAAAGGTAATTCTTAAAATCCCTAAAGGACTCATCATACATGGAAAAAACTTTATGTCCCTGGGCAGACCTAAAATAAATCCAAGAAGCCTTCTTTTTGGTAGTCCCAGGTTTGGTCAACACAAAAAGATACAGAAAAAGGATTTGAGAAGGTTTAACATCAAACTCCTGACAAACCAACTGAAAAATCTTGATAAAACCCCAAGAATTCGGATGAAGCTGAGATGGGGCCACATTACACGACCATAACAGGTCGGTCTCAAAAGGAGTGAAGGGAAGGGTGATGTTCATCTGGCTAAAAAAGAAGTCGTATGCGTAGAAAAAGAGACGCTCCCCATGGGTCAGAACAGGGAAGCAAACCCTTTCATCGGAATCAGGTGCTACCAATTCATAGTTGTTCTCCTGATCCCTACTACTACAGATTCGGTGATGTTTCCTAAGCTCCACACAGAATTCAGAATTAGCCAGAGAAACACACAGCAACACAAAGGAGTCCAACCAGTCGGACATCCCCTCGGGAACCTTAGAAGATGCCTCAACAATATTTTTGTGAGAAGACATGGCCAACTAGTCCTACAAACAGGAAAAGAAAATGGATTACTAACCAAATATAGCTTGGGCGATATCAGAACAACTCGGACAATATGACTCAGATATACAAAAAAGGAAAGCCCCAAGACGCACACCAAGGTCCAAAGGCATCCTTTGGAGGCAATAACGCAGAGTAAAAGACTCAGAGAAGCCTACAGAGGCTAAATCATCCCAAGCAAAGGACTCTAAAGCAACGCTCCAGGAAGAAAGACGCAAATCAAAACAAGAGTATTAAAAGACCATCGTTCTCTACAAAGCTACCCTAACAAAGAAAAACCCTTTCTCAACTAACACTCCGAGAAGAAAAAACCAAATAAAGCTACATACAGTCTATCAACAAAAGGAACTGCCAAGTAACAGAGCATGCCAAGGGGAAATCACAAAAGACGCAACCTTTGCCAGAATCAAACAAGCCATTATCCCAAAAACCACAAAATCAAAAACTATAGAAACAGGCAACAAACATGCAAAAAGCTTCAATCATCAGGAGAAATACCAAAGAAAATACATAAGGTCGAAGAGGAAGCCAGGAAAAACACATCACAGAGACAAACAAACACAAAGAATATGAAAAGGTTCAATCTTTCCAACATGCATTCACAAAACTCTACCAAGTAATAAAAGGAATGACGAAAGAAGTAAAGAAACGAGAGCCAACCTGAAGAGAAAGGAGAAAACTCTGAAGAAGTTAAAAGACGGAGCAATAAAATCTAAATTGCCTTTCCACAACAATCGCCAAACAGCGTCGCAGAGAAAAACGCGAATATGCAAGTCTCAGGTAAAACAGAAAGATAGAGAGAAAAGGGAGGAAGTTACAGAGAAGAGAAAGAGAAAACCATTTCTTGTGTGTCAAATTCAAAATAAAAGAGGCAAGAGAAACAGCGCATTAAAACTAATTAATGAGGTTATTAAAAACCTCGCACATTCCCAAGACAAAGAGTGCGAATGGGAAGCGCGCGCGCTTTCAAAAAGAGAAGAAGAAACGCTTCACATTCAAAAGCTTCAGCGAAGTCGACAAAATGCTCGAGTTCGACTTCACTAGAGAAGGATCGAAGTCCAAAAACTAAGACTCGACCTCAAAAAAGAAGAACGTACTCGAGCAGGGGCACTGTTCATACCCTGGGTCGAGTTGTCCAACCCAGGATGTTTTGCGACAAGGCGACCGACCTCTTCAGGTCAGATTATCTGACCTCTTCTTAAAGAGCTCGGCCAAAATTTCCAGGAAAGCCCAAACAAGGGCCCAGATAGGGAACACGACCCAAATCCAGAGGCAGCCCAAGCCTATAGAGATAAGGGCGGTTCCCTTGAAGATAAGATGACTTCACTTGAAGATAAGATAAGATAAGATAACTATCTTATCCCCAAAAAAGGTCATCTCCTACTCTTATAAATATACTGGAGCACCCAGGTATAACTCATACTCTGATTCTACTAAAAGCCTGTTTAATACCCTTACTAACTTAAGCATTGGAGTCCCTTGCAGGTACCACCACCCCCCGGTGACAGAAGATCAGCAGCATTGTCAGTTCAACAAGTCGGGCGCGACAGCTCCGGCCACCATCCACCATCCGGATACATCATCTCTGACCAGCACAGAAGATCTCGTCTGAGATCGACCTATAGTTTTTAAGGTAACCCCCGGAACAGTGGCCAACCTCGAAGGGCTGGAGCTCCCGAGATCATGGCACACCTGTAACCTGAGAAGGTACTATAGCTAGAAGGCCTTGAACCAAGGTGCACTCTTTTTCCCAACAAAAGGATTTTTTAACGAGGCACCAGGTCAAGAGCTAGGAGTCACCCGATCTGCAGGGTGACCACACTTGTAAAGAAACCCTTTTTGTCAACTTTACCCTGAAATTACTATTCCTCAAAAGTTTCCTACCCAGGCACATTAATTTATGCTCGAAAAAATGCAAAAAGTTATTGTCCGACCCAAGGTGGTCAGCAAGAATTAGCGACGAGGTTCAAATTAATGTGAGAAGTTATAAAAGCAACTTGTATAATGTGATCCATCAACAGATCAGATAAAAAACAGAGTTGCAAAAATAACTTAAGGACCAACAGAACAAAGTCAGACCATACAAAGGAAAACTAAAAAGGAAAACCCTAACAATCCAACTTCGCAAAGGTCGGGGCGAAGACCAACGTTCAACAGCACTAAAATGTTGCTCGAGCTCGAGCAGAGGCACCCATGGAGTCCCGAAAAGGACAAAGTGCTAGCTAAAAAGTTGTCAAGGAACAACTAAAAGGCAAAAGCGAGTCGGCCAAAAAATGCACGACAAAGGCCAACGCCCGGCAACTAAAGATAAAAGTTCAGGAATTTGAACATTATCTGGAAAGTAGCCAGAAGGCCTGCCCAAACCTAGGCAAAGCCTAAAAAACGCTACCTAGAAAGTTGTCAAAAAACAACTAAAGGGCAAAAGGCAAGCCCCAAGAAATCAAGCTAAACAACTACATGTGACATAGCTTAAAAAAGTTAAACATTAACCAAAAGTTGTTCGAAGGCAACTAAGGGCTAAAATGTTCTAACTACGGGCTATTACAAAAAGAAAATATTCATTCCAAACCCACAAGTCGGGCCATAACAAAATATAAATTGTTCACAAAGAGAGGTTGAAGAACTGAAGATTGATGGTTTAGAAGTTATAATAAACTCTCGTTGTAAGTATAGTTACTAAACCAAGCAATCAACCTTTCTTACAAAAGTTTTGGTTGTCACAAGTAACAAACCCCTTTTTAAAATTGATAACCGAGTATTTAAACCTCGGGTTGTCTTCTCAAGGAACTGCAGGAAAGTATGTTCTTATTATTGGTTATGGAGATTGTAATTTAGGGGTTTCAAGTATGAGGAACAAATATGGCAAATAATTTAAATGGCAATTAAAAATAAATAAATAACTGTAAAATAAACTTTTGGCAAGGGATGAGAAATTGGAAGTCCAAATTAGTTACCCTTCTCAATAATAAAGAAGATTGAATCTTAATTCCACTTAGTTAACCCTTTACTAAAGCAAAGGAAAGTCAAGGGACTAATTAGTTTGATCTTCGAATCCTATTTATTTCCTAAGAAAAGATTGGGATTATTGAAAGTCAATTCAATTAGCAAAGATAACAGTTATCAATTATGTTGAGCTAAGATAACTCCTGAGTTACTGATTTCTGAACCAAGACTAAAAGGGAAAAAGTAAATTTGCTGGAATAAAAATGTCTTCAGATTGAAAGCAATGGTGACGTAAATAAAAGAAAGCAATAATAAACTGAAATACCTCAAATAACATTAATTCAAATAATCTGGAACATAGAAGAATTCATAAATTAAATGGCAAAAGTAAATAATCAACTAAAGTAATGGAATGAATAAAAGTGAAAAGGAAGCTTAAAGTAAAGGAACATTAAACCTGGGATCGAGAGTCACTCCTAAAACTAAGAGAAGTCCTAAATCCTAAGAGAGAGAGGAGAGAACCTCTCTCAAAACTAAATATAAATCATGAGAAGTAAAAATTGGCGAGCTCTCCTTTGAATGGATGCATTCCCACACTTTATAATCTCTAATCTATGCCTTCTGGACTTGGATTTGGGCCAAAAAGGGCTTCAGAAATCGCTGGGAGTGTTTTCTACATATTTTGGTGCGTGGCCTCTGTCACGCGTCCGCGTGGGTCACGCGGTCGCGTCATTCGGAGCTTTTCTTGTCACGCGGTCGCGTCAGTTAGGCGGCCGCATCATATGTGTTTTGCTTAAGGTGCGCGGTCGCGTCATTCATGCGGTCGCGTCGCTGTTGATTCGCACTTGGCATGCGTCCGCGTCGCCCATGCGATCGCGTGGATGCCAGTTTCTTTAGAAACTCCGTTTTGTGCTTTACTTTCATTTTTGTATTTTCCTTTTTCATTCTTTAAGTCATTTCTGCCTTAGAAGATCTGAAACTACTCAACACACTAATCACGACATCGAATGGAAATAAAGGTAATTAAAATAATTAATTTTAAAGCATAGGAAACATGTTTTTCACATACATCACATAATAAGGATGGGAAAGTAAAACCATGCAATTAATATGAATAAGTGGGTGAAGGATTGAATAAATCACTCAAATTAAGCACAAAATATATCATAAAATATGGGTTTATCAACCTCCCTACACTTAAACAATAGCATGTCCTCATGCTAAGTCCAAGGTAAAAAGTAAGGTTAAAGTGGTGGAATGTCATGCAGTGCAATCTAATCTAAATGCAACTACCTAGATGAATGATGCATCATGCAATTCTAATTTTTATTTTCTTGAATATAAAGCTTGCATGTAGTTAAATTAATTCACATTCTCAAGGAGTCATGTATATATATATAGCCAAGCCTTAGATAGTAATAAAGTGCCTTTGCAATTGAGATGGGAGCGAAAAAAAAACATTTTAAAAACTTGCAAGACAATTAATAATTTAAACAGAGATATATGTTAATGAGCTATTGAACCCTCACTGGATTTTGTGTTTACTCTCTAATCACTCAGTGTTTATTGGGTTAATCACTCTATTCTTCTTTTTATTCTTTCTTTCTATAACTTTGTTTTTCATCTAACCAATCAACAATTATAGAATATAGACATACCAAAAATCATGAGGTCTTTAATTAAGGTTGTAATGGGGCCAAGGTAAAGGTAAGTGTATATGTATAAGGCTAAGTGAGCTAATTAAGTGAATCTTTGATTAGTCTAAGATCTCACCTAACATACATATGTTGTAAAGCAAAGCTTCTTTACCTAATTTCCCATATTTTTCTCACTTTTGATGTTACATGCTCATGCCTCAATATTTATTTTTATCCCATGTGCATTGCTTTATTTCATAATTGGGGAGTTCTTTTTGTGTCCCCTTTATTCATAACATAATTTTTTTTTTAATGCACATGGTAATTCAATTATTTTGATTTTACATGAGCATGCCTCCCAAAACTTTTATTTGAGTTATTTTATTCTTTTCAACTTTTCTACCTTTTGTTTTTATCATCCATGTTCCCAATAGGTTTTCCCACATTTAAACTATACATAATTTTCTATCTTAAGCTAACCAAGGATTCAACTTGGGATTTTATTTTGTTTTTCTGCTTAAGGCTAGTAATGTGGCTAATAGAATAAAATGGGATTTAAAGGCTCAAGGGGGCTAACAAGGGTGATGTAAAAGGTAGGCTATTTTGGGATAAGTGAGTTAAAATCAAATAATGGCCTCAATCACTCTCTTGGTATGTATCTACATTCTATAATCGGACATATAGATTAAAACAAAGTAAAGAACACCAGAATATAAAAGAAGGGAGGAACACACAGGAATAAAAATTATGGTTTGAATGTAACCATACAATTAAGCTCAAAACTCACAGGCTGTGTGTTCTCTAGCTCAAAAATCATTTATCAGTTATATATGTCATGCAGGTTTAGTTAAAAATTCCCATTATTCTCAATGTAAAACTTATATCGAATGGCTTTAAAGTTCTAGTGTTTCTCCTTGATGAAATGTTGTTTAATTAACTAACATGTAATGCTATATATGTAAGGTGTGGGTTGTTTTGATTCTATTAAAGTCTCTAGTTTACTTCCTTTTTCTTTTCAATCTATTCCGAGTTATCTTATGCTAAAAAGGGTAAACTATACTAATCAATCCACAATTTCTATAACTAACAAGTTAGAATTGCAACTAAACTAAGTGACTAAAATATGAACTAAAAATGCAAAATGCAGGAATAGAGTATAAATACATGAAAATAGCAATGTATAAGTACTGCAAAATAGAAATAAAAAGAAAAATACAGAAAAAATAGCAAAATAAATAAAAAGAGTATGTAGTGGTTCACCAAAAAAGAATGCTAGAGATGGCGACCTCCTCACACTTAAAATGAAGCATCGTCCCTGATGCTCACTCAAGCAGGGTGTGAAGGGGTGTCATCACCGGAAGGATGTGTGGTCGGAGTCTCTGTGGTGGTGATCTGAGGGTCTGACTGCTGTGGAGGAGGTGCTGACTGAAGAGGGATCTCAGGGTCTACAGCCTGAATCTGAGGCGGAGCCTCCTGATGGTGTGCTATCTGCTAGGTGCCTGCCTGCTCTGCCTCACTCTGTGGGTGGGTCTCTGCCTCGGGCGCTTCTGCCTCCTCTTCAGATGCCTCAGATGGTGTGTCGGACTCAGAGGGGATGTCGCCAGATCGTATCATCAGCTTCAGGTGCTCATAGCGTCGTTTGTTGTGATGCTCCATCTGATCAAGCCGTCGAAACAGGCGGTGCACTAGATGATAGATGGGCTCTGGGGCAGGTGGAGGTGCAGTGGTGGTGGCAGGTGTAGCTGTGGAGGAAGAGGGGCCGACAGATGGTGTGGCAGTGTCACCAGGAGCAGTGAGGACTGGAGGTCTGTAGCCCAAAGCCAGAAAGTTCCTACTGTGCGGGATAATCTTCTTGCATTCTGCAGCAGGTGGCCTCTCATCAGCATCCTCCCACGGCACGTCAGCTCGACGGCCCAGTTGTGTAACCAAATAGGGAAAGGGAAGAGTGCCTCGGACGTGGACCCTGGCCATGTAGAACCGGATAAAGCGTGGCAGGTACAGGTCCTTACCCTCCATCACACACCATAGGAGGGTGATCATAGCGGTAGGTATATCTGTCTCGTGAGTACTCGGCATAATGAAGTTGCTAAGTATCTGATGCCATAGCCGAGCCTCATCATTCAAGTATGCCCGCTTGATTCCCTTGGGCATGGTGGTGTTCTGACCCATAATCCAAGGAACGGTCGGGTTAAGAGCTATCCGGGCCTTAACTGCATCCCAATCAAACTTTAGAAAGTGCATGTCTTCCTCAGCTTTCTGATAACCATCTGGCTGATCAGATTTAGGCAAAATCTTCAGAACATCTTCAATTGCCTCTTCAGTAACCAGAATCTGCTTCCCTCTGAGGTTCACTGCATCTAGGGAGGTCTTGAAGTAATTGCAGTAGAATTCTCTAACCCAAGATGCATTGACCTCAGTCAAGGGTCTCTCCAGGAAGAACCAGCCTCTTTGTTTGATCTGATCAGAGGTGTATTGCTGGAGTTCTTCTGGGATCTTCAAGGTCCTTTCCAAGTATAGGTTCCTGGAGGTTGCAAACACCGGATACTTTAGCTCACAGTATCGGTTTGCAAATTTTATTGGATCAGTGGCAGGAAGCAGTTGGTCAGCCTTCTCCTGCGGGATAAAGTTTTTCTCCCGCAAGGAGGCATCATGCATGAGATCTATGATAGATATAGAGGCTTCTCCTCATTTTCGTTTGCCAGTAGTAGCCTTGCCTTTTTCTTTTCTCTGGAAATCTGACATCCTGAAAAATAGAAAACCAGGATATAATAAAAATAGAAAAATAAATAGGCAAATAGTCAAAAGAAATACAAAGTGGCAAAGGAGAATTAGAATGATGAAAATGAGTTAAGTAAATTTGCATTAAGGATTGTATAGGAGTTAAAAGTTCGAAAGGAAAAATTCACAATCCAAAATGTAATAGAAGGCATGTTAAGTAGGAAAAATAATCAGTATGCCATGGTTAGAGGGTTAAAAGAAAGTGAAAAACCAGAAAAAAGAATTTTAAAAGGTTAGTTTAGTTAGAAATAAAAAAAAGATTTTAGAAAATTAGAATTAGTGAGTTAATGAAAAATGGGTTAAGGTAAGTGGCATAAGGATAAGTTTCTAAGTAACAAGCATTCATAATTAGAAGCGATAGGTAACTCATAACCAAACAAGGAAAACAGGTTGATGATGATTCAAATAGATATAGAAATAGTACAAATTGGAATCAAACATCAAAAATGCAATGTATGAACCAGGAAATCAAAGAGAATAAGAATGCGTGCCGGGCATTCATGAATGGGTTTGGGTAAAGCAGAGGAAAGCAGATTTCAAAATGCCAAAATCAAAACATGAATGAAAACATTTTACAGAAATTTGGACAGTATGTCGGCTAAAATTAGATTCTCCTGGAAAATAAACAGCAATCAAATAGTTCATATGAATTAAAATTAAAGCTTGCAATTACATATAAGGAATATAAACATGAGAATTTAGTGTAAAGAGCAGCATGAGACAAGAAATCACAGCATATGAACATTACAAACATCACAGCAACAGCAGAATTACAAATTTGATAAAACAGAAACATGAACAGTGCAAGTAAACAGGCCTAAATCCACTAACCACATCCTAGGCTACCTAACAACCTAAAATCCACTATAACATGCATATCTAACTAGCCTAAACATGAACATAAACAGAAAAGAATGAAATAACGACTAAGGATAGAAGGGTGGCATTCGTCGGAACCTGGTAGGCCGAATAAGGAGAGTGGGCAGAAAGGTGGTTGGGGTTGGTGGTGATGGTTTCTGGCGCGGTGGCTGTCGGTGGTGGGCACGGCTGTTCGGGGCAGGGGGGAAAGAAGGGATGGGTAATGGGGTAAGAGGGGAAGGGAGGGGTAGGTGTGTGTGTGGCGGATGGGGGGCGCGCGGCTGACGGGCGGCGGCGGTGGGTGGTGGTTGCGGAGGGGGCAGTGGTGGAGAGGGGGGAAGAAGAAGAAAGAAGAAGAAAGAAGGGGGAGAAGGAAGGGGGTAGGTGGCGGCGGCGTCTGGGGGTGGCGGTGATGGTGGCTGGAGGGTGGTGGTTGGATTGGAGGGGAAGAGAGGGAGGAGATGGTTTCAGGGGGGCACGACTGATAGGATTCGCGTGGTTGGGGGTTATAAATTTGAATCCACGCGGCCGCGTGGGGCACGCTGTCGCGTGGCTGGAGCGAAATGGGGGGGGACGCGATCGCGTGGGTGACGCGATCGCATGGAGGGCAAAAAAGATTGAATGACGCGATCGCCTGGCGCATGCGATCAAACACGAACAGCGCAATTAAACAGACCTAAATCCACTAACCACATCCTAGGCTACCTAACAACCTAAAATCCACTACAACATGCATATCTAACTAGCCTAATGACGAACATAAACAGAAAAAATATGAATTAACTACGAAGGATAGAAGGGTGGCGTTCGTCGGAACCTGGTAGGCGTGAGAGAGAGAGTGGGGCAGAGAGTTGGCTGGGGATGACGGCGGTGGCGTAATAGGGGAAGGAAGGGGGGCGTGGGTGGCGCTGGGCGGTGACGGCGGCGCGGTGGTGGTGATCGCGGAGGAGGGCAGGGGCGGTGGAGGGAGGAAGAAGAAGGAAGAAGAAGAAAGAGAGGGGGGAGGGGCGCGACTGATAGGGTTCGTGTGGTTGGGGGGTTATAAATTTGAATCAACGCGGCCGCGTAGGGCACGCGGTCGCGTGGCTGGAGCGGAAGGGGGGTGATGCGATCGCATAGGGCACGTGATCGCATGGAATGGCTAAAAGAGTGAATGACACGATCGCCTGGGGCATGCGATCGCGTCGCTGGAATTTGTGTGAAACACACGAATCCAGCGTCGTTTCCGTGCAACTCTCTGTCTCCTTCTGGGGTGTTGTGCAATCCACGCGACGCGATCGCGTCGCTCACGCGGTCGCGTGGGATTGGTTGTGTGCAAGTGACGCGATCGCGTGGGTGACGTGATTGTGTGGGTCATTTGTGCGAAACGCACAATGGCCGCACGATTCCAGTCTAACTTTCTGGACGTTGGATCTTTACGCCGATTTCCATATCACGCGGCCGCATGGATGACGCGGTCGCGTGGGTATTGTTTTTCGCAATATGACGCGATCGCATGAGTGATGCGGTCGTGTCGCGCACCCTTTTTTTTTATGCAGTATGCAGAATGCAATGATTAACATGAATGCGATGCAAAATTCCAGGTTCAATATTATAAAATAAAACTTTAAAACAAACAAAACGAAATAAAAATTGAAAAATGAACGATCATACCATGGTGGGTTGTCTCCCACCTAGCACTTTTAGTTAAAGTCCTTAAGTTGGACATTGGAGGGGCTTCCTGTTATGGCGGATTATGTTTAAATTCATCTAAAAATCTCCACCAATGTTTGGAATACCAATAGCCTCCGGGGTCCCAAACTAGGCATGTAAAGCTCCTGAGCAGCTTCAAACATATTTTTAGGCTCCCGGAATGACGAATGTCGGAATTGATTCCAGGATCCCAAACTTTGCTTTTAGATCTGCTTCCGTCTTGATCTATACTTTTCCATCCGGGCGGTTTAGAAAGTAGATTCTCACCATGGTGACCAAACATTTTTCGAGATCCATTCAATTGAATATGATACCAATCCGTGCACTTCAAGTTGAAGCGTGGAACCTTATTGAACCTTGTGCACCAGCTCTGAGCACAAGCCATTTCCCTCTTACTCTTAAAGCCACAGAGAGCTCTAAGCTGGCCATCTGTTTCAAGCAAACCATATTCAAGTAAAAAAGTAAAGTTAAAGGTTAATGATTGTACCCAGTTGAAGCTTGTATTGGGTGGTAATGGCCTTGGGGTAGTGTTTCCGGTGGTTCTGTAAGTTCTACTCCCTTGTGCTCTTCTGTGAATTCCTCCACTTCTTTGCAAGGCTCTTCAAATGCATCTGTGTCCTGGTCAAAGTCTTCTGTGTCTTCCTCATCACTCAAGTTATAGTTTGGAGGTCGAGAGAAATCTACCTCTGCATCATCTTCGTATTCATTTGGGGAAGATTCTTTGATCTCAGAGAATTTACTTGCGGATGCAAGTTCATTACTAAGAGAACTTGACTTGTGACTATCATCATCAAGAGAATTTGTGTCCTGGGTTATTCCGTCTAGTTCTTCATAAACGACTTGCCTTGGGGATTGTGCACTGTCCTCCTTAACATCAACTGTAACGTCCTTGACGGAGTTCTCCTCAGCTCTGAATTCCCATGGAGGTTCAGCGTCTCCTAGATCTTCAACCAACTCTTCTTCTTGCGTAATGACAGCTTCTTCTACTTGTTCTAGTACGAATTCATTCTCTGTCTTGTCCACTGGAGTTTCTAGTATTTCCTTCATGCTACTCTCTTCGTTAGATTGTCCACATGGGGCTGTGGTTGGTCCTTGAATGTTCGAATGTTTAGAAGCTAATTGAATTACTGCTTGCTCCAGTTGTCGAATGGTTGTTTGAAGTTTATTTATTGTTTCCTTGAGGCGAACCTCTGATTCTCGGGGTGATGGATTTGGACATGATACATAGGAAAGTGGTGGTGTTTGGGAGTGATTAGATTGGAATTGGGGTAAATAGGGATCATGTGGTGGCGAATGGTGAAGAGAAGCTTGTGAGTGTGGTGGTTCGAGGTTATGTTGAGAGGATGGTCTATAGGCACGGGGTAGGACTTGTTGGTAGTTACAAGGTTGTCCACCATATCTATCAGCTGGGTATGCATTGTAGAATGGTCGTTGTCCATGATATCTTGGAGGGTGTTGTTGCCTAAAGGTTAACATTTAATTTTCTTCAACAAAGTTAGAACCAAACTCAAAGCGAGAAGGGTGAGAGTTCATAGTAGCTAATAAAATTAAAAAGGAAAAATAGAAATAAATAAACAAGTAAAAGAAAAATATTTACAGTAACCAATAATAAGGCACACGTTAGCAGTTCCCCGGCAACGGCGCCATTTTGAAGAACTGAAGATTGATGGTTTAGAAGTTATAATAAACTCTCGTTGTAAGTATAGTTACTAAACCAAGCAATCAATCTTTCTTACAAAAGTTTTGGTTGTCAAAAGTAACAAACCCCTTTTTAAAATTGATAACCGAGTATTTAAACCTCGGGTCGTCTTCTCAAGGAACTACAGGAAAGTATGTTCTTATTATTGGTTATGGAGATTGTAATTTAGGGGTTTCAAGAATGAGGAACAAATATGGCAAATAATTTAAATGGCAATTAAAAATAAATAAATAACTGTAAAATAAACTTTTGGCAAGGGATGAGAAATTGGAAGTCCAAATTAGTTACTCTTCTCAACAATAAAGAAGATTGAATCTTAAATTGGCGAGCTCTCCTTTGAATGGATGCATTTCCACACTTTATAATCTCTAATCTATGCCTTCTGGACTTGGATTTGGGCCAAAAAGGGCTTCAGAAATCGCTGGGAGCATTTTCTGCAATTTCTGGTGCGTGGCCTCTGTCACGCGTCCGCGTGGGTCACGCGGTCACGTCATTCGGTGCTTTTCTTGTCACGCGGTCGCATCATTCATGCGGCCGCGTCATATGTGTTTTGCTTAAGGCGCGCGGTCGCGTCAGTCATGCGGCCGTGTCGCTGTTGATTCGCGCTTGGCATGCGTCCGCGTCGCCCATGCGATCGCGTGAATGCCAGTTTCTTTAGAAACTCCGTTTTGTGCTTTCCTTCCATTTTTGTATGTTTCCTTTTTCATTCTTTAAGTCATTCCTGCCTTAGAAGATCTGAAACTACTCAAAACACTAATCACGACATCGGATGGAAATAAAGGTAATTAAAATAATTAATTTTAAAGTATAGGAAACATGTTTTTCACATACATCACATAATAAGGAAGGAAAAGTAAAACCATGCAATTAATATGAATAAGTGGGTGAAGGATTGAATAAATCACTCAAATTAAGCACAAAATATATCATAAAATATGGGTTTATCAGAGGTCATAAAACAGAGGGGTCACAGAGGGTCAAGCTTTTCCCCCGTAGCTGCATCTCGGGAAGGGGGAGAGATAATCGTGATCGGAACCGCCCCTATAATCCCATCGGCCTCATTCAAGATCTCCACGTCAAGATCGGCCTCAGGATGGGCAGCCTCAGTAGAAGAGGTCGGAACAGCCTTAGCCTTGGGGTCAGGTACCGGGACCTCATCCTCATCTGGAGCAGGAACGATCTTACCATCAAGCACCACGTTATCCATGCTAAAGAGAGTGAGGTCGAGGTCAGGAGCCAGGACGCGAACTTGTCCCTTTAAATTCTCATACATCTGAGTCATTGATGAGCGGAAAATTTATACGCTTTTTGACATTGTTTTTAGTATGTTTTTAGTAGGATCTAGTTACTTTTAGGGATGTTTTTAATAGATTTTTTGTTAAATTCACATTTCTGGACTTTACTATGAGTTTGTGTGTTTTTCTGTGATTTCAGGTATTTTCTGGCTGAAATTGAGGGACTTGAGCAGAAATCAGATTCAGAGGTTGAAAAAGGACTGCTGATGCTGTTGGATTCTGACCTCCCTGCACTCAAAGTGGATTTATACATCAAATACTTACTCATGTAAACCCTAGTAGCTAGTTTATTATAAATATGACCTCTTACTATTGTATTAGGCATCTTTGGATTACCTTATGATCCTTTGATCACGTTTTAGGGGGCTGGCCATCTCGGCCATGCCTGGACCTTCACTTATGTATTTTTAACGGTAGAGTTTCTACACTCCATCTTGGCGCCGTTGTCGGGGATTGTTTGAGTTTGGACAACTGACGGTTCATCCTGTTGCTCAGATTAGGTAATTTTCTTTTTGTTTTCTTTTCAAAAATTTTTCAAAAATAATTTCTAAAATTTTCTCATCTGTTTTCGAAAAAAATAAAAATATTTTCAAAAAAAAATTATTCAAAAATTTTAAGAATGAATTCTAGTGTTTCATGAAGCATGTTGGAGCCTGGCTGGCTGTAAAGCCATGGGCTATTCCTTTGGTAATGAGTATGTCAGGCATGTCATATCTGAATTACATGCTGAAGCTTGGCTGGCCATTGGCCATGTCTA
>NC_029786.2:79526993-79537283 GCF_000816755.2 Arachis ipaensis | reverse complement strand
AAAAAAAAATATCTTTCCCTTTTTCTCTCATCAAATTCGAAAATTTGAGTTGAATTTTTCAAAAGTTTTTAAAATCAAATTGTTTCTTATGAGTCAAATCAAATTTTCAATTTGAAAATCTTATCTTTTTCAAAATCTTTTTCAAAAATCAAATCTTTTTCAAAATTCTTAGTTATTTTCAAAAATTCCAAAAATATTTTTCAAAAATCTTTTTCTTATTTTTATATCAAATTTTCGAAAATAACATAATCAATTAATATTTTGATTCAAAAATTTGAAGATTGTTACTTGCTTGTTAAGAAAGATTCAAACTTTAAGTTCTAGAATCATATCTTGTGATTTCTTGTGAATCAAGTCATTAATTGTGATTTCAAAAATCAAATCTTTTTCAAAAACTAATCTCTATCATATCTTTTTAAAAATATCTTCTCTTCTTATCTTTTTCAAAAATATCTTTTCAAAATATCTTTTCTAACCTCCTAACTTCTTATCTTTTCAAAATTTGTTTCAACTAACTAACTAACTTTTTGTTTGTTTCTTAACTTTTTTAAAACCACCTAACTAACTCTCTCTCTCTCATTTTCGAAAATATCTTCCCTCTTTTTCAAAAATTTCTTTTTAATTAACTAATTATTTTTATTTTTTATTTTTGATTTCAAAAATTTTCGAAAAATTACTAACATTTTTCAAAAACCATTTTCGAAAATCACTAACTCTTTTTCAAAATAATTTTCGAAAATTATCCCTCCCCCATCTCATTCTATTTATTCATTCATATCCTAACATCTCATCTCACCTCTCTTCCATCCTCACAGTTGTGTTTCTTCCATTATATTACATTCTTTGTCTCCCCCTCTTCTTCCACTCACACAGGAATCCCTATACTGTGGTATAAAGGATCTCCATTATTATTATTATTTTTCTGTGCCTTCTTCTTTGTCATATGAGCAGGAGCAATGATAAGAACATTCTTGTGGAAGCAGATCCAGAACCTGAAAGGACTCTGAAGAGAAAATTAAGAGAAGCCAAAATACAACAATTCAGAGATAACCTTTCAGAAATTTTCGAACAGGAAGAGGGGATGGCAGCCGAAAATAATAATAATGTAAGGAAGATGCTTGGTGACTTGCCAGTAACCTTTTCAAACTTAGCTTTCACACTCCCCAGAAAAGCACTGGTAGTATTAATAGGAGATTTCTTAAATTCTCTCGCCAAGTTGGCATTCAGACTAGCCATCTGGACACAGTTGCGGGCAATGTACTAGAAATGGTTGAGAATGGACACGTCGTCAGTAGAGTCAAAGGTATGGGGCACGATATATTCCTCACTCCAGGCCGAACCATCAAACTCCTTGTCATTAATATCAACCACACCAGATGTCTTTTGCTTCTTAGGAGCAGACCCTGGAGAAGAAGGGGAAGAAGTAGCATCCGAGCTAGCCAAAGGCAGGTCAGAAGAAACCAAACGAGCATGAGGAGTGGGGATGATCTTTCTCGGGCCCTGAGGACTCGTGCCCGACTTCTTGGGAGGAAGCTGGGAAGAACCCTCACTAGCCACCTTCCTCTGAAGATTCTGGGCAGCCACATTCTTTTTTGTCTTGTGCAAAAACTTCATGGAGTCAGAACCCGAAGCCATATCTGAAAACAGAAGTACAAAAATGTCATCAAAAGATACAACTAAGAGGAAAAAGTAAAAGAGCAAGAGGTCGGGTACTACCTAACTCGGGCCGGTGAAGGCTGGGATCCCCTAAAAACTTCTTCATGTCTAAGTGAGGAGCTCGACCCCAGTGCTCCTCCAACACACCCACAAAGGCCTGCTCTACCTCATCTAAGCTCTCTAGGGTATACTTGGCCACTATCGAGTTCTCTTGCCACCAAAGTGGTAAGGAGGGCTCATTATTCTCATCCAAAAAGAAGGGATGGACTTCATCTACAGCTCGGACCCTGAAGTAAAAGTTTTTAAAATCGTGGAAGGAGTTGTCAAAAATGGCAAAAACCTTCCTGCCCTGGTTGGCACGGAAAGAGATCCAAGAAGTCTTTTTCTTGGTTGACCCAGGTTTGGTCAAGACGACAAGATACAAAAACAAACAGAGGGAAAGTCGGATGCCCAGCTCCTAACACAAGAGCTGAAAAATCTTCAGGAAGGCCCAGGAGTTGGGATAAAGCTGAGTAGGGGCAAGATTACAATTCCAAAGGATCTCGATTTCAAAGTCGGTAAAAGGGAGGGTAACACTCAACTTGGTAAAGAAGCAGTCATAAGCATAGAAGAACAAACGCTCAGTCTGACTTAAAGGGGGAAAGCAGACCCTCTCCTCGGGATCGGGGGCAACTAGCTCATAATCCTTTTCATCCTCCCTATTCCCACATACCCTATGGAACCTCCTAAACTTCTCACAGTATTCCTGATCCACTACTGTCACACAGCACAAGACTATAGAATCTAACCAATCGGCTAAACTAGGGGAAACTTTTGTAGACATTTCGATAAGTGATGAGCGGATATTTTATACGCTTTTTGGCATCATTTTCATACTGTTTTAGTTATATTTTGTTTAAGTTTTATTATAGTTTCATAGGTTCTAGTGAAAAATTTACATTTTTGGATTCTACTTTGAGTTGTTGTGTTTTATGATGATTTCAGGTATTTTCTGGCTGAAATTAAGGAGTTTTGGCAAAAGTCTGATTCAGAGGCAAGGAAAGCATAGCAGATGCTGCCAGATTCTGACCTCCGTGCATTCAAACGAGCATTTCGGGAGCTACAGAGGTCCAAATGACGCCTTCTTGACGGCGTTGTAGAGCTAACTTCTAGAGCTTTCCAGCAGTATATAATCGTCTATACTTGCAAGTAATGAGCTCATTTGTCAGTTTCGACCTGTGCCCGACGCAATCCGACTCGCAAGTCAGATAAGGCATTCCAGCAACATAACCTCTGCAAGCTGCTACTTCTTGCAAGCGCTGATTCTCCAGCTGAAGTATGTTGAACATGACCTCTGCAAGTACTTGCAGGCACTGATTCTCCAGCTGAAGCATGTGCCCCTTTCTCCTGGAAGCCATTCCATATACACGGGCATCCCCGTACAATCATTCACATATAAAGCCCACGGCTTAACATGTTCGCATCAACATTATAAGTATTTACTCTCTGTCACCCTCTCGTGACCTTTTAATCATTTCATAATCACACGTGCCGATTTATCTTCTCTTTTTCTTTTAAAACCAAAACCAATCCCCCTTTCATCGTTAAAACTAATTCTTTAACTTTTTCCAAGATATTACAAAATGAAATCAATCAATAAAAATTCAATTACTTTTAAGATTCACTAAAACTCCTCCAAATAAAATCTTTGAGTCAAGTTCAAAACATAAGCCCTTTTCATTTTTAAATCAAACTTAAACTAATACTTTTCTTAAATAATTTAAAATCGTAAAATAATTCTTTTCTAAATAAATCGAGTTCAGAATATATACTTTTATTAAATGAATAAAATCTGACATATAACTATTTTCTGAATAAATCAAAAATCAAATAATACGATTTCTCAAATCCAATCTTTTTATTTTAAATAAAATTTCAAATAAATTCTTAAAGTTTATAACAAAATTTCGACGTCATCTCTCCTAAAACCCAGACTCTGTCACCCTTCTTGAGTTCCATCCAAACCATTTCCAACAAATCAAACCAGACAAATTCTAACATTTTCAAATTATCCTATCGTAATCCAGAAATCAAATTCATCAGAATAACCCAGTTTCTGGTTGCATTTAAACCCTCCGAACCTCAAACTTATCACAAATATCAATATAAATTCAATCAAATTCAACCAACAAATAATCACGACATCAATTCACTTATCAAATACCAATTTAACCGGTGAGAATTTACCAAAACCTTACCTTAGTACAAAATCAAAATATGCGAAACTCCAGAGGAGCCTTCTGACCGAGCTGTCAAAGAAAAAAACGTCCGGAATCGTCTGTGCCTCTTAGAACTCCAGTTGGCCAAACTTAAGGGGTAGGAGAGTTATGTTACCGTCGACTTCTACTGGACAAAAGTAACACCAATGTATAGAGGAGAAGGACACGAACATTTTTATTACCGGATTAGATTTTTTATTAGGATTACGGATCGCAAGAAATCGAAGTCGGAAATTCGATAGAGGTTACGGTTCTCTCTCTTTCTCTCCCTTGGTCACTCTTCTCTCTTCCTCACGGTGCATGAAATGAAAAACAAAGGAAGTGAATTGATGATGATTAATATGATATAAAATGGCTAGGTGTCATGCTTATAATGATAAATAATTAGGTGTCACAAGCTTCCTTTTTTCTTTCTTCATTTTGTTCGGTCACGTTGAGAAAAGAAATAAAGGATATGCTGATGATAATATATGATGATGATTAAGGTTGTGTTTAATAAAGTGCCATTGTTTAATGTAATTCCATATTTCTTTTCTTTTCCTTTCAAGGAGTGGTCCGGCTACTTCTTTTTTCTTTTCTTTTGAAATAATAATAATAATAATAATAATAATAATAATAATAATAATAATAATAATATATAAGATTAAATATATATGAGTTACTAACATAAATGACATTAGTAACTTAAAAATTAAAAGATATTTGATGAAATATTAGTAATTCTAAGCTCATCAGGAAATACCAATAATTAATTTTATTGGTAAAAGTCGGACTTGGTAATAATATTAATATTATTATCTAGGCTCCATTATAATTAGAGCAAGTAAAATAAATAAATAACATAATAATAAAATTATATTACTATTTATTTTACTTCGGGGTTCGAAGTCGACTCGTCAAAATAAAACTAATCGCTTTAAAATATTATTTTAAGAAAAACTTGCATTAGTGCAAAAATTAGAGTTGTTACAGTTCTGATGAGCGAATATTTTATACGCTTTTTGGCATAATTTTCATACTGTTTTAGTTATGTTTTGTTTAAGTTTTATTATAGTTTTATAGGTTCTAGTGCAAAATTCACATTTTTTGGATTCTACTTTGAGTTGTTGTGTTTTATGATGATTTCAGGTATTTTCTGGCTGAAATTAAGGAGCTTTGGCAAAAGTCTGTTTCAGAGGCAAGAAAAGCGTAGCAGATGCTGCTAGATTTTGACCTCGGTGCATTCAAACGAGCATTTCTGGAGCTACAGGGGTCCAAATAACGCGTTCTTAACAACTTTGGAAAGTTAACTTTTAGAGCTTTCCTGCAATAAATAATGGTTACTTTTTTTCGAATGAGCCTACCCATATTGGGCGTTGAACACCAAGGAGCTACGCCCTTGCTAGTGTTCAACGCCCCAAAGGAGATCTAAAGCTAGCGTTGAACGCCCAATACCTCCTTTGGGGCGTTCAACGCCCACTAAGACACAAGGCAGCGTGGATTAACACCCATTCCTAAAGTTAGACGCCAAGCTCAGCCCAGGTACTCAACCAAAGTGGGCCCAAGAGTGGATTCTCGCACCTCTAGTCTAGTCTATCATATTTTGTGCTCCTTAGTTATTAGATTATTATATATAGAATAAGGATAACCACTGTTAGGAACTTTTGATCCTTGCCTTTTGTACATTTCATTATTTTCTGTAACCTTTGAGCAACTGAACCTCCTAGGTTAAGGTTAGGAGCTCTACTAATTCTCATGGATTAATAATATCACTATTCTATTTCAATCTATACTTGATTCTATTCTAAGATGTATCTTTATTCTTCAACCTAATGAATTGGGAGCGTAACGTGACTGTCATCCCTATTCTACATGGATTCTTGCGAGTCCTTGACGGGATAGTATTGAACCTCAAGCTTGATTATACATCTCATAGACGGCTAATTCACGACTTTGTTGGGGACACGGGAACATCTGTTCAGCCGAGGTACGGGGCGATTAGGGCCTTTGTGGTATAGGCTAGAATCATAAAGCGTCATTCTCTGATCTGAAAGATCCGACCTTGTCTGTGGTATTTTGAGTAGGATCATCAGAGATTGGACTGCTAGAGCTTTACCTTCGTTCAGATTGGATGACCATTGACACCGGCGTTTAATCTGAAGCAAAAGAGATTAATGACCACTGACCCTGGCGTTAATCACCTACAGCTTGCTACAGAATGAATTATCAGAAGTTGAAGTAGACAGTGAGAAAAGTTGATCTAGAAGGAGGAAGCATCTCTGAAGCCTCAATCGTCCTCCTATCATTGAATTCACACCAATCTAGTAACACTTTACTTATTCTTTTTTTATGCGTTTTCACAACAACCATCTTTTCAATCACCTGACTAAGATCTACAAGGTAGCCATTGCTTGCTCAATCCGACAATCTCTATGGGATTCGACCCTCACTCACCTGAGGTATTACTTTGACGACCCGGTGAACTTGTCGGTCTATCTGTGCAAAACTTGCGGAGTTCATATTCACACACCAGTAAGGTTCCTACGAGACATATACACTACACCTACAACAATAAAGAACAAAACCATCACCACAAACAGCTCGGCTAAGGATAAAGAAATCGGGCAAAAAACAAACAAACAACACCCAACCAGCGAAAGGGCGTTCCAATCCCGCAACATTGACGTCGCGACACAGCAACACCCTTTGGAGGCAACCTAAACACAGACAAAGTATGAATTAAAAGCACAAAAACCCACAAGCCCCAATCATCAGGCAAAAGCAGTAAAAATTAAAACTTTGAAGAAAAAGCAAACACGCAAAATCACTAGAAGCAAACAAATAAACAAAAGAAGAAAAGTTCACAATCAAATGGAGCGATAGAAAGCCAGAACATCATCACCAAGAACACAAAGCAGAAACGAAAAACGAAAGAAAAAAACACCAACCTGGAGGAAGAAACCGAAATAAGGAGCGCGTGAAAACGTCTGTGACAGTAGCGCGAACCTCACTAAGAAAGACGCCAGGAAAGACAAACAAAGAACTTCTTGATCACAAAGACCCAAATGAGAAACGTCACTAAGAGGAAAAGGAAAGTACAATAGGGTATTCGCATTTCGAAAAAAATGAAAAAGAAGAAGCACTAGGGTTTTTAAATGAGAGACAAAGGAGAGAAATTGAAAGGGCAAAGGGGAATAAAAGCCCAATCAATGAGCCTTAAAAGCACTCACAGATACCCAAGAAAATTTTCGCGCTCAAGCTAGACCAGCATTAAAAGCAGGCGTTTCGTGCTTCAAGAAGATTAAATAGCACAAAACCTACCCGAGAAAGATCATACGCCTGACCTTAACGGAGTGGACATATCTATCAAAAGGATACTTGAGCACGACCTATCCAAAAGATCGAAGCTCAAGCAGGGGTACTATTCATACCTTGACACAAGTACTAGGTCCGGGTCGGCAAAGAGTAAAAGGGCCGACCTTAAAGAGAGTCCTCTCACCTCTAGAAGAGGTCAGACGACCATCAAAAGGCCCAAAAAGGCCCAAAACAGCAAGGCCACCGCCTATCCAAAGGCGGTCACCAAAAAGATAAGATCCCACTAGTGGATATAAGATAAGATAAAGATCCTCCTCCTAAAGGAGGCCATCAGGTTCAATTATAAATACACTGGAGCCCCCATGTATAAGTCATACTCTAAATCTACAAAAAAACCTGCCTAAAGCCCTTGCTAACTTAAGCATCGGAGTCTCTTGCAAGTACCACCACCCAACCTCTCGGAGAGAGCTCAGCTAGGCGGCACCCCTGTGCCAGAGAGTCAGATATCAATCCCCTAAGGGAACCCGAAGCTCACGCCCGGTCTAGACTCTACATTTCAGGTAACCCTCGGAACAAAAATAAATTTGATTAAGTTTCGAATTGGTACCAATGGACAGGAACTATCATCACGTACTTTTGTGGAGACTAACATTTTCGAGGGCAAAAACTTTTATTAGGAAGGGAGAATGTAAGAATCGCGAATCAATTAACCACTTAATTATAAAATAAAATAATTTAATGCCCATAATAGGTTCAAAAATATAGAAATGTTATTTTAAAAATATAAAGGTGAAATTAGGATTCAGTCAATTTTTTCAAGCGGGAAAAAGTATTTTTCTATGAAAAATTACGTAAAAATGTGTACTGGTAAATTAGCCAGTAGTACCACCTTAAGTCTATCCGGTACTGCGTGAGAGCAATAAAAACTATAGAAAAACTTAGGAAAACATTTAGAATTAAAAAAATCGGGTACCAATCTTTAAGGTTTTAGCCCAAAGTGTGCCAAACGGACCAAAAACGCTAACGAATTGGACCGAATCTAAGTTGGGCCCAAGCCCAACATATATAAACTACTTTAATGAGCAATTCAGCTCATTTTTATCCTAAACTAAAGAAGGAGGCGCTGAGTTGAGAAGAGAGGAGAAGAGGGTTTGGTTACTATTCATCTCCATCTTCATTTGATCATATCTTGAGCTACGGAGTTCCGATTGACGAGCCACTTGCGGCCACGCGAAGCTCTTGACAAACTCTTCAATTCTAGCTAAACAAAGTTGATAAAAACTCAAAAGTCATGCTCCAAATCCTGCCCAAATGAAATCCATGATTTTACATTTAGTTTTTTAGTAGATTTTGTGATTTGTCCCAATTCACAGTGGGTAAGGTAAGAAAGCTCTATACCCTTGTGATTTGTCATATTTGTGAACCCTAGGTTTCGATTTTAGTAATTTATATGGTTTAGCTTGGAAATTCTTGTTGGTTGGAATTGAATTGTGCAAATTGGTGCACTTGGAATTGATCTTTGGTGGCTAGGCATTGTTAAGCTTGTTTGAGAACTCAACTTGGTGAATTTGTATATATTAAAAATCGGTTAAGGTATGGTTTTGGTTTTTTTCTATGTAATATGTGATGTTTCGTGACACTTAGACTAGTTGAACTTAAGATAGAATTGAATTGAATATATGTTTGTTTGGTTGTTTTTGTGGTATATGTATGTTGTGGAGAATGGATAAAATGTATGTGTTGAGATATGATTGTGGTGGATTCTAATATGATGATGATTGATGATTTATGATGATAAATGGTGTTGATTATGATTTGTTGATATTGATGATTAATCATGTGGAAGGGGATTGATGATAGCCATGAATGATTATGATGAGCATTGATGATATGTTGAGATTTGATATAGATTGATGATAATGCGATTAATTGTATGAGAGATTCGATATATGTAATATTGATGATTGTTGGAAATATTGAATGGTAATATTGAGGAGCTTTGATGTGTTTTAGGTTGAATTTGGAGTTAGTCGATGTATTTATTAAATTGTGTAAGTGATTGAATGATTGAGAAATTGTTGGGAAGTTTTTACTATAAATATTTGATTTGTGTTGAGTGTGTTTTGTTTGGTTTGATTTTAGGAGTTTTGGAAAAACTAGAGAATTGTCACTTTTGGTAAAAACCTATTTTTGGTAAAGTTTGACGGATCATAACTTGAGCCTAAGATATTGAAATTGAATGATTTTTGTTTTAAATTAAAGATTATTTCAAGATCTTTAAAATGATATAAAGTTTGAGGAAAATGAAGTTTTATAGAGGAAGTTATGAGCTTTTGAAGTTCGGTATAAAAATCTGATTTTTACAGCTTTACAATTTTTCCAAGTCTGATACAGCATGCATACGCGGATTTGTGCACGCATACGTGGGTAATGACTTCTGTCCAGCACTTCCGCGTACGCGGTGCATGGACGCAGACGTGGCATGGTCCAATTTTAGGGAATGCGTACACAAGACAGGGGTTCGCATACGCGAGACCCTTGTTTTGTTGAAAAATAGTTTTCTTTACCTTTTCAAGGATTCTCTAGCTTTCTAAACTTCTTTAATTACCGTTTAAGATTTCTATCTAATAATTAGGCCCTAAGACTATTGGATATGAGTTAGTAAATTAAATTGATGAATTTCTGTTATAACTTTAGAAGATGGTGAATTAGGCTTGGGAAATTCTGTAGATGAAATAGCTTGAGTGTCTTGGCAGAGTGTTGAGGTGACAACGAATTGAGATACCTGAATGATTATGGTTAATGAGATGAGTATAAGTAGACTTGTACTATGAGCAGTGATCTCCGAGATTGAGTATGTGATTGTGATATGCATTGTTCTCCATCGTAGGGGCTGTGACCATCTCCCGCCTACATTCGGATGTGAGGGTTGTGCCAATCTCCTTCTTGTTGAGGTAGCAGTGTCGGTGTAGAGGCTGAGGTAGTCTCCCACCTACGTTGAGATGTGAGGGCTGTGACAGACTCTCGCTCACATAACCTTTCTACCGCCAGAGTGAACTCGGGCACTATAACCCGAAAGAGT
>NC_029786.2:79490419-79526721 GCF_000816755.2 Arachis ipaensis | reverse complement strand
AGCAAGAAAGAGTGAGCAGGGAACTATAACCCTGGTCGTGGCAGAAAGGCAACATCCCGGGAATATGTCGGGTTGGCATTTTGAACCAACAAGTAATATCACGAGCCAAATAAGATAGGCATTCATCATATACATTCTCTATCTGTTTGATTGCTTTGTCTACTTGCATCCTATGCCTAATTGTATAACATGCTTAACTGCTTCTTGATTTACCTGTCATATATGGACATTACTTGTGTATTACTTTTATGCAACTATTTGTGTTTTCTATTAGGGTTGAGGAGGTTCGGTAGGCGGTGGCGAAAGGGTCCCGTGGATGTTAGGCTGGTGAAGGCTGTGGGACAGCGGTGTTGGTTTAGTTAGAAATCTCCTAAGTTAGATTATCTATGTTTCATTATGGTTTTAAGTTATGGTCTTAAATTTAGCATTACTTTAAGTTTGAATCTTAAATTTGATGTAAAGTTCTAGGATTGCCTTTGGCGTCCCGGAACCTTATATCTTACATTATTGGGCACTGTTACCATATTGAGAACCTCTAGTTCTCATACCATATATTGTTGTTATTTTTCAGATGCAGGTCGTAACCCATCTCGGTGAGTTGCGAGATGGTGATGGAGTAGAGGATTATTTATCACCTTCTGTATTTTGAATTATGTTATTATAGACTCTCTCTCATTTATCACCTACGGTATTACAAAAAGGGTAGTGCAAGATTTAGTTTTAGAATATGCAACAAATGGAAGAGAGAGAGAGACCAAGCTACCTAATTAGATATGCCGCCACCACCATCAATTCCTTCAGGTTCAAGGGGGAGGAAGTTTTGTCATGAATCTTAGCAAGCTGGTTTTGCTGTGCATGTAAGTGAAAAATCTGCATTTATTGATTCAAAAAGTGAGTTAGATTATGATCTTGAAGAGAGACAGTGCCACAAACTAAAAATGATTTTGAGTAAATTGGTGAAAATCAAATGGAGCAAAGTTTCCTACTTTGCAAGCTATTGCTAGGGATTTTTTGGCGATTCCTAACTCTACAGTTGTCTCTAAGTCTTTATTTAGTACGGTACACCACATCGTCGTAGGTTACGCCCAGATACATTAGAGGCTTTAATGTCTAATCAAGATTATCTTTGAATGAACTTGAAACCACAACTAACATAGAATTTGAGTGCTACACAATTCATAACATTGAAGAAGATGTTGATGTAAGTAAACTACAATATTATATACAATACACTATTTTTTTCATATTATTCACTTATTGTTGAGTTATTATACTTTTTTAACTTTAAATTATTTTCTTTTTGATGTAGGATTCAAGTAAATCGAAATCTACCATCACTACCATTACAAAATAAAAGGATTGAGAATTGTATTTTTACAATGTGATGGATATGTACGATGTTTGGTTGTTTATGAATATGTTTGCTTGTTTATGAATATGTTTAGTATCAAATATTTGTTGGTTATTTCTATTTAAGTCTTTGAAGACTATAAAAATTATGTTTGTAATGATAATTGAGGATTATCTTTATTTTTTATTTTTTTATTTTTATTTTTATTATTTATTACAAAAATCTGTGAATATCTGCGGAGCCTAGATCGCTGGCGGATACGGAGTCCCCATTACCCGTCACGCGGATGGGGCGGGACAGGGACAAATAATGGAGGCAGAGGGCAAGGGGTCGGGGACATGTCCCGCTCCATGGGACCCATTGCCATCCCTAGCAACACAACAGCTTTCGTTACAATTCATATATACATGATTGCGGCCATACCCTCCTACCTCAAGTTCTTTATCTTATTCTTATCTATCTAGTTCAAGTGCGGCTCTTCCTTCTAATTCGTCATCTTCTTTTCTGAATATATTCCTTCACTGTTAAATAATTAACGAAATAGTATCTTAGTAGAGGTTAGCCATTTTTTTCATATTTATCAACAATACTACATAACAAACATCATATTATTTGATTTGTCAAAAAGTATAATAAAATAAAAAAACTATATTTTTTAAAATTATTATTTTATCTATTTCCATTTTTTTTCTTTCTTCCAACACAACAATTTCATCCATATACCATCTATTACCGCCACCCATTATCACCCGCTGTAAATCACCCTAAATCCTAAATTTGAACCATAAATTCTAAATTAAAAATTCTAAATTTTAAATTTTAAATCCTAAATTTTAAATCTTAAATTCTATACACTAAATTTGGTTTACTTTGTTTCACTTTCAAATATTCTTTTACTTTAATTTTTGATGTTTTTAGTTTTATATATTTATTTTTAAGGATCAATTATTGGCTACTTTATTAGTTGAAAAATATTGACTTTCAATACTTTTTCTTTAAGTATTTGCATATTAATAATTAAATATTTCAATTATATCATAAGAATATATTTGAAATTGTATATTAATAACTTATGAGGTAATGTTTTTTTTTTTTTTTGAAATTGGTTGGGGGAGTTAATTCAATTCCAAAGTTTTAAAATAATTAAAAAATAGACAAAAATCCTCATAAATAATTACACTCAGAACAAAATTACACACTAATAATTTAATGAGAGAAGTGTGCACATAAATTATATACTCTCCTAATCACATTTATCTTTCTGGTATTTCACGAATATTTCCATTAATTGAGATTAACAGGTGACACACTTTATATCGTAGTGGCATTGTACAACATATGGCCTCAACATTAAAAAATAAAATATAAAATAACATCCTCTTTCTCTTCAAATAAGTTTATATTGGAGATCAAGAAAGTTGTAAACCCTAACGAATAAAAATATCCACATCTCAGCAAGGAAACAACATACCTCAAATTTGTGCCAATGCTTGTAGTAGCTCATCTTTTATGTCGAATAATAATAATAAGAAGTTTGATTACAACAACAGTAAGTGTTTGCACAATTTTGATGTAGTGATGCTCGAATCTGGGATGAAGTAGAACCCAAAAAAATTGTTTTTTCGAAGTCCGTTATGGGAGGTATGCATGTCACCACTTGCTTTTCTATTTTTGATGTAAAATTTGTTATGTAATTTTGTGAAAATGATTTAGTTTGTTCTTAGATGAATCAATGCAAAAGGTTGATGTTATGTGCAATTATTTCATCTACACTAATGAAATTGGTAATATTGGAAGAAATTAGGGGATTTGAGAAAAAAGGGAAGAAAATCCACAGAAAAATGATTGTCAAAACAAGATAAAAGATCCGACTTTGGGTTCAAATGATGAAAATGTAAAAAACAGTTGAAAATAATTCTTGTAAATTTGCTTTGGAATAAAAATATGTATTTTATTGTTGTTTATTTATACTTTTTAGCAATCTTCTCTCATTATTCACTCTCTAATGGGACTCTCGTATACAAAGTAACGAGAATGAAAAAAATGGCTCAAGAGTTTGTTTTTTTTCTTATGACAAAATTATTATTTTAGAATTTAATTTTCATGGTGTTGTATATTTAGCCATATCACATACTGCACAATACTACTATGACATAGAATGTGTCACCTGGCCTGTTAACCCTAATTAATGGAAACATTAACGAAATGATAGAAGGGTAAATGTGACCAACAATAATTAATCTATTATTTTCTATAATTTTTTTAAATTTATAAATAAGCCCTTATATATTTTTCAATTGAATCTTTATACTGCTTTTAATTTTGTAATTTGATTCTTATCGTGTAAAAAGTGTTAAAATTAATAGAATATTCCTCCAAAAAATATGTGACCAAAGATCTAATAGAATACCTTCAATTTGTAGTGAAATATTTTGTTAGTTCTAACATTTTTTACATTGGCAAAAATTTAATTAAAAAATTAAAAAAAGTGTAAGGATTCAATTCAAAAAAAGGGTAAAGTACTATTTTGATTCCCAACATTTGGGGTGAATCCTATTTTGGTCCCTAATATTTTAATCGTCCTATTTTCATTCCAAAACTTTTAATGGCATTGGTGCGCAGAAATCGTGACGGTTTCATTCCTTGGTAACGGCGCTGAAAACTTTATACGCACGTTCATAATCTTAATTCTTTGTCACAACTTCGCACAGCTGACCAGCAAGTGCACTGGGTCGTCCAAGTAATAAACCTTACGTGAGTAAGGGTCGATCTCACGGAGATTGTCGGCTTGAAGCAAGCTATGGTCACCTTGTAAATATCAGTCAGGCGGATTCAAAAGGTTAAAGAGTTTTAATAATTAAAAGATAAATAAAACATAAACTAGGATAGAGATACTTATGTAATTCATTGGTGAGAATTTCAGATAAGCGTATAGAGATGCTTTCGTTCCTCTGAACCTCTGCTTTCTTGCTGTCTTCATCCAATCATTCCTACTCCTTTCCATGGCAAGCTTTATGTAGGGCATCACCGTTGTCAATGGCTACATCCCATCCTCTCTGTGAAAATGGTCCAATGCGCTGTCACTGCATGGCTAATCATCTGTCGGTTCTCGATCATACTGGAATAGGATTTACTATCCTTTTGCATCTGTCACTACGCCCAGCACTCGCGAGTTTGAAGCTCGTCACAGCCATCCCTTCCCAGATCCTACTCGGAATACCACAGACAAGGTTTAGACTTTTCAGATCTCAAGAATGGCCATCCATGGTTCTAACTTATACCACGAAGATTCTAATATCTCGAACTCGGTCCCCTGTATTAGATATCCAAGAGATATTCATTCTAGCTTGTTTACATGTAGAACAGAAGTGTTTGTCAGGCACGCGTTCATAAATGAGAATGATGATGAGCGTCACATAATCATCACATTCATCATGTTCTTGGGTGCGAATGGATATCTTAGAATAGGAATAAGCTTGAATTGAATAGAAAAACAGTAGTACTTTGCATTAATCTGTGAGGAACAGCAGAGCTCCACACCTTAATCTATGGTGTGTAGAAACTCTACCGTTGAAAATATATAAGTGATAAGGTCCAGGAATGGCCGAATGGCCAGCTCCCTAAACGTGATTAAAGGATCAAAAGATGAAACTAAAGATGTTCCAAAGATGTAAATACAATAGTAAAAAGTCCTATTTATACTAAACTAGTTACTAGGGTTTGCAGAATTGAGTAAATGATGCAGAAATCCACTTCTGGGGCCCACTTGGTGTGTGCTTGGGCTGAGCATTGAGCTTTACACGTGTAGAGGCTTCTCTTGGAGTTGAACGCTAGTTTGTAGCCTGTTTCTGGCGTTGAACTCCACTTTGCAACCTGTTTCTGGCGTTTGACTCCAGAATGCAGCATGAAACTGTAATTGAACACCAGTTTACGTCATCTAAACTCGGGTAAAGTATGGACTATTATATATTGCTGAAAAGCCCTGGATGTCTACTTTCCAACGCAATTAAGAGCGCGCCATTTGGAGTTCTTTAGCTCCAGAAAATCCACTTTGAGTGCAGGGAAGTCAGAATCCAACAACATCTGCAGTCCTTTTTCAGCCTGAATCAGATTTTTGCTCAGGTCCCTCAATTTCAGCCAGAAATTATCTGAAATCACAGAAAAATACAAAAACTCATAGTAAAGTCCAGAAATGTGATTTTTATTTAAAAACTAATAAAAATATACTAAAAATTAACTAAATTATACTGAAAACTATGTAAAAACAATGCCAAAAAGCGTATAAATTATCCGCTCATCAGGCATCCATTTTATCCCACCATCAAATCCTTCACTAATACTTAATAAAATTGATGTATTATTAATAATTCTTTTGTTAAAGCTACGTTTACTCAACCTCCTTCTCTATATTCCCCCTCTCAACAAGTCCAAATCCCATTTTTTTTTACTCTCTCTTTTTCTTCCTTCTCAAACCCCTCTTAGAGAATTAAAGTGTAAAAGGAAGAGGAAGAAGGGAGTAGAAGAATGAGATTTGGGCTTGTTGAAAGGGTGAAGTTAGGAGAAGATGGTTGAGCAAATGTAGCTTCAACAAAAATATTATTAACAATACATCAATTTCGTTAATTGTTAGTGAAGAATTTGATGGTAGAATAACATTGATGCCATTTTAAATATTTTGGGATAAAAATAAGACGATTAAAATATTAGGATCCAAAATAGGATTCACCTCAAACGTTGAAGACCAAAATAGTACTTTACTCTAAAAAAATATAGAGACCTAATAAATTTAGTAAAATTATAATAACTAACAAAATAATTAAACCATCATATAATTCATCTGTACACTTGACTCAATAAATTATTGGTATTTAATTTATCCTTCGTGTAATTATTCCAGAAATTATTTTTTATATTGGCCCTTTTTCGGTGTTATGCAGGTGAGTGGGTTTAAGGCCGTTGGACACAAGTGCGGTGACGCGTGCATCTCACAAGTGGCAAGAAACTACCGCTACCATCTCGCAGGTGGCGAGAGGACGTCACTGCCATCTCGTAAATGGCAAGAAGCTGGGGACACGACATGTATACATGGACCCTGCAAGCTTTGCTCAACATTGGATTTGTTTCCCGTGATGAGCGAGAAAGTCATTCATGAAAGGTAGCTGTTCCCCACCTCCTACGCTTCTATAAATGCAGTTTGTCCCCTCTCATTTTTTTCAAACACAAAAAATTTGTAATAGTAGTACATACACTTTGAAGTGAAACTAAGAGCGAGAGAGAAATAAAAAAATAAAGGATAAAAATAGTATTATGTCTCTATAAAGTGTGATTATTAGTATGTAAAGTGTGATATAAATAAAAATGATAAAAAATTTAATTCTACCAAAAGAACATATTATTGCACATCTAAACCATCTTCAATATGTAAATTATTATTTTGTCAAAATTATTTATATCACTGTACGTGTTAAATTGTTAGTGTTATTTTTTTTCTATATGTTAATATTATTATCATTTTGAATATTCAGACAAATTATTACTAATATTAATATTACTATTAAGTTTATTAGAATGAGTATCTGAATGTCATAAATATATTATTAATAAATATAGTTTTATAATAATATATATCATTAATATTAAAATATATATTAATATATATACTATATATGTTATGTTATGAGTATAGTTTTTGTTATTTTTGTTGCATGTTAGTATAATTTATTCATTTTTATTTATATTCAGGTGATGAAAGTTTTAAGATCGGGAAAATTGGTTCTTCCAGAACGATATAGTTAATTGGTGATTGATGCATTACAACAAACTGGTTTCTATCACGTATCTCAAATAGAAAGAATAACCTATAAATCATCCCTAATGACGGTATCAATAGACAGATGACGGTCAGAAACACATACGTTCTATCTTCCAAAGGGTGAATGTACAATCACTCTGGAGGATGTGACACATATCTATGGCCTCAAGACTGAAGTTCGTGTTGTAAGTGGAAGAAAAGACAATAATTTTGCCCACATGGTCGACGAATGCATGGCCAACTTTGGAATACTGCTGGGCCAAAACGATCATGTATCTAGTGCGATCAAGTTGTCATGGATAAGACAAATCCGTGATGCGAAAACGTTGGACACTCCAAAGTTTGTACAATGCTATGCCCGATGTCACATATTCTGCTTGATTGGAACCACTTTATTTCTTGACAAGTCGGCATTGATGGAGAGCTGCAAGTACTTGCGCATGTTGAGGAATTTTGCAGAAATTAGTTCTTACAGTTGCGGATCGGCGTATTTGGCATATCTGTATAAGTCCCTGTGCCAGGTCTTGCGTTATAATACCAAGGATATGGATGGTCCACTAGTGTTGTTGCATGTCTAGACATAAGAGCGAATGCCTTGGCTAGGTTTGATTCGCGCACCCGTCCTGCAGGTGGAATCTTTTTGTTGACACGAAGGTAAAATTGTTTTGTCACTTTAAAAATATTATTATTACATGGTGAATTGTATATTACTATATTAAGTCATTATTATTATATTTGTAATTAGAAAGCTTAATATTTTCAGGTGGAATAACTAGAGGGAACATGTAAGCCCCAGAATATTTGAAAAGTCTTATTATGATCGAGTCTCAAATCCTACAGTTATTTATAGCCTTAATTTCAGGGATTATTTTATTAAAGATAATTAAGGCAAGTTTTGATTTATTGGATTTGAGATAAGTTATGATTATTATCCAATTTCACAATTATTGGATTATTTTCTATATTTGAATTATAAAGTTGATAGTTATGAAATAATAAGGATTTTATATGATTTGGACTAGATAAGAACACCAGAATCATAGTAAAATAAAAGTAGCACAAGTTAGGCAACTGCTAGACAATATGCAACCTGAACGGATAATAACTAGAAATTGTGAGATATTATAAAAGATAGTATCTCTACTGTTGTTAACTTCTGTTTGAGTGATAGAATATTTTAATTCAGTTTCTGTGGTGATCGTATGTAGACATCCAGCATGAGGTGCCACAAGATGATATGGTCATCATGAGATATAGACTGTTGTAGGCCCATTGATCAACTTTGAGATCATAAAATAGCATCTAACTATTTGAGTTCATCGGTAATTTAGTTATCCACAACCTGAACTTGGCTTGCTAAAGGATTTGGAGGGGGCACACAATGTCACATTGCGTGGTGAACAAAACACCAATCGGAGACTATATCATAGGAACTAGATCACAACATTGAAGGTGGACCGACGTCATTATACCATTGATGACTTTCAGGTAGATCCTTATTCACTTATGGTTGAATACATTAGTCGGTATAGAAGAGAGTTTGGTGATCATTTGACTATTGTAACAAATTTTGGGTCGACCTGTTTGATGCACAATAACCACACCTGCCACATCAACAACTACACCTGTCACGACAATAACCACCACTACAACCATACTATCCGCCCGCACCACTACCCCAGGAATCACCGTACTACCCACCACATTATTCACCTCCACCACCGCACTATCCACCACTGTCATCTATTATCTACACCCACCTTCTCTATCATACTATCCACCACAGGGACCACCTGCACCACCTCATTCGCAACAATAACAATGGGTACAACAAGAAGAGAATGTTAGAAGTTTTTTATTATCTCGGATGGAGTTGGGATGAGACCAGTTTTGGTTTCAATTTTGAAATCCTAACACACCAAGCAATGCTTCGCAACAGAAACCATAGAATAATGGGGAATCATGTGCACGTTCCGTTAAGAATCAACCAGTTCCTGGTCATATGTCACTAGGTGCTCGTGCTCATCGTGTTCCTGGCAATGCTTGCCATTCTGTTGCATGAACGTCTGATAAACCACAATTTAATGATTTATTTTGTATTGAATTGAGTAATTTTGTCAACTATTCTCACACTTATTCATATAAATTGCATGTTTTTAAGTTCCTTCCTAATTTTGTGCTATGATTGAAACCATGTTTCTTTGGTCTTAAAAATGCTAATTTTAATCCTCTCTTATTACCATTTGATGCTGTGATATGTGTGTTAAGTATTTTCAGGTTTTATAGGGCAGGAATGGCTTAGAGGATGGAAAAGAAGCATGCAAAAGTGGAAGGAACACAAGGAATTAAGCATTTCAGAATTTGGTAGCGACGCACACGCGTGGATGACGCATACGCGTGACCAGGTGCAAGGTTCAACGACGCGTACGCGTGGCTAACACGTACGTATGACAAGCGTTATGTGCCTCAGTTACGAGAAAACGCTGGGGGCAATTTCTAGGCTACTTTTGACCCAGTTTCAGGCCCGAGAATGCATACTAGAGACTACAGAGTGGAGCTGGAAGGATCATTCATTCACTTTTCATTTACTTTCACATGAATTAGATTTTAGATGTAGAATTCTAGAGAGAGGCTCTCTCCTCTCTCTAGGTTTACGGTTTTTTCTTCCAATTTCTGTTTAGATTTAGGTTTTAGTCTTATTTTAATTTAGTATTCTATTACTTTTATTTGTTCTAGCACTTTAGTTATCTACTTCTCTTAGTGATTCTTTTATTTTGCTAATTTAGTTTATGAGTTCATGTGTTATTCTCAATTTTCATTAATGCAATCTATGTTTCATATTTCTTATTGTTCAATTGCTTCGTTACTGTTATTTCCTTGCTTTGGTTAGTCTTAGAATTTTCTATGCCTTGTCAATAATAAACTACACTTTTCTGCAATTCCTTGAGAGACGACCCGATGTTTAAATACTTCGGTTAATTTTATTGGGTTTGCTTAAGTGACAAACAATTTAAACGTTGACCGAGGATAATTTTTTCGTTTAGAACTATACTTGCAACACGATATTTTTGTGAAATTCTTTACCGATAATTTTCTTCCGTCAAGTTTTCGGCGCCGTTGCCGGGGAATAGCAAATATGTGCCTTATTATTGGTTATTGTGAATATGTTTGCCTTTTCGTTTCTTTGTTAGTTGTTGCTAGCTTTAGGAATTTATTTTCATTATTTCTTGTTAGTTTTTGTTTTATTTTCTCTTGTTACTATGAATTCTCACCCATTTGGCTATGAGTTTGGTTCAAATTATGTTGTAGGGAATGGAAGCTACAATGAGAACATGCATCAAGGTTGGGAGAAGCAAAGGTGGGAGGAGCCTCAAGCTTATGGACAACCTCCATGGCAACAACCCTCTCTAATGTACTACGAGCAAGATCCATTCCATGATGCATACCAAGACAATAGATATGGTCGACCTCCTTGTGACTACCAACAACCACCACCATATGTCTATGAACCCCTTCTTCAACATAGCTTTGAACCACCATACTCACAAGTCCCCTACAATCAAACACTTCCATATGACTCTAACCCATATCCACTATACCAACCACCTTATGAACCATATGAACCATACATAGAACCACCCTAATTCCAACACAATTACTCCCAAGAACCACCTCACTATACATCATCTCTATATCCTTATCAAGATGAACTACCTTCCTATCATGAACTTTTCCTCCCAAGCAATGAACCCTCATATCCACTCCAATCTCCAATGGATGACACCCTTGGTCTTGTTCTTCAAGGGCAAAGAGAGATGCAACGAACGACACTAAAGTTCATAGCTACCTTGACCGAGGTAGTAGATAATTTAGCCTCCCTGGGCTTTGACACTCAAAGTACCCCTATGGCCGCATGTGGAGAATCTAATGAGAAGCGTAGCATGAAGGAGAGATTAGAAACTCCGGTGAAAAATGAGAAATATGACTTTGTATTGGAACAATTGGAGGAAGCCAAAATTGTTGAAGAGGAAGAAGTGGTCGAAGACTTAGGAGATGCTGAACCTCCATGGGAATCTAGAGTTATAGAGTATTCCTCCAAGAAGCTTGAAATTAATGTTGAGGAGGGTAGTGCACAACCTCCAAGGCATGTTCTCTATGAAGAATTAGATGGGATAGATCAAGAGACAAGTTCCCTTGGTGACGATGATCATGAATCAAGCCATCCTAGTAATGAATTTGCATCCACAAGTGAACCCCTTGAGTTTGAAGAACCTTCTCCTGATGAAATTGAAAGCAACATTGAGGTAGATTTCTCTCAACCTCATATTTATGATTTGAGTGACGGAGAAGAGTTGGATGAATTCGGTGAGGAAGAGCTTGAAAGTGAAGAATCTTTTCAAAAGGTGGAAGTCCTTCGGTAAGGCTAGACGGGAGTTGAATATGCTTTGTCAAGATCGTTGGAGACTTCTCTACTTATGTTGCCATCTACTCCTTCATTTGAGTGGGTAAAACTTATCTCTCTTAGCTTTATTGTCTCACTTGAGTGTGGTATTCTTAAAACGGAGGCCAACTTAGGAGGCTTTGTGGAATGAAGCGTAAGAGAAGGATGTTTAGTGGTTAGAGTTGCAAATCAAGACTCATCAAGGATGAGATTTCAAGAGCTAGATGCAACGGTTGGACTAGTGATCAATTGGTTGGGTCTAAGAGAAGAGTTTGGTACTTCATTGAGAATTCGGATTGCTTGCCACCCAGTGGGAACAATGATGATCAACTTAAAGATGGGTGTAGAAATAAGATTTGGGATCCCGGTATACAAGAGGATCAACTTTGGGAGCTCAAAACTTGTGAAGAACTTCTTCAAGGCTTGGTGAATTCACTTGGAAATGTTGGAACTTATTGGAAGTCCAAGCGTTGGTGGAAGTTTCAAGATGAGTTCAAGCACAAGCCACCATGACAAGGAGCTCACTAAATGTCCAACTTAAGGACTTTAAGTAAAAGTGCTAGGTGGGAGACACCCCACCACGGTAAATTCTTCCTATTTTCTTTTTTATTTATATTGGTAAGAAGTTAAATTTTCAATTTTAGTTAGGTTTTTTTGGTTTAAGTTGTGGTTTCACTTGTTTAATAGTGTTTGGCATTAATTTAATTGCTTGTTGGTTTATTTAAAAAAAAATTGTCTCATGCGTGCGCATGACCGACGCGCATGCGTCACATGCGACGCTGCAACCTCTGGTACAAAAACCAGAGAGTTGCGCTGGAACCATGCCGGTGGGGTGCCAGGCGCACAACCCAACCCACGCGTGCGCATCGCTGACGCGTATGCGTCATTTGCATTTTTTGCCTCCCACGCGTGAGCGTGCAAGACGCGCATGCGTCGTATCTTCAAGCTGCCATCCCTGGTACAAAAACCAGAGTCTTACGCTGGAACTGTGCGAGTGTTGTGCAAGGAGCACAATTCACACCCACGCGTACGCGTGACTGACGCGTACGCGTCACCTTCTCTTTTCTGCTTTTCACGCGTACGCGTGACTGACGCGTATGCGTCGACTCCTCATTCTGCTATCCACACGTGCGCGTGGACGACACTTACGCATTGCTTCTTCTTTTCCTTTCTCCTTCTTTCCTCTTTCCTTTCTTCTTCCTTTTCTTCTTCCTTTCTTACTTTATTCTTCTCTCACTTTTCAAAATTTCACTTCTCATTATTTTCTTATCTTTCTTTTCTTTTACTTGTTACATTTGCATACTTGCATTCATTGCATTTTAACTTTGTTGTTTGTTCCCCTTTTCTTTTCTATATTTGTTGTTTTAACATTGGTGTTAAATTTTCTTACTCATCTGTTGAATATTTCTTCCATTATTTTGGTGCTTAGTGACTTGTTTTATATTATTGGGTGATATTATTTATAGGTCAATGCTAATCTTTTATGACACTTGTATTTCTTTTGCATTGATATGAACTTATATTGTCTTTCATGACCCACTCTCTCTCCCTCATTGTTGTAATTTTTACACTATTGATATGTCTTTCGCCTATATTGTTTTCTCACTTGCATGTTGTAGCTACCATGTAGTTGAAAACCTCATTATTATTTGGCATTAGCCCACTGATGAGCGGATAATTTATACCCTTTTGGCATTGTTTTTATATAGTTTTTAGTATGTTTTAGTTACTTTTTATTATATTTTTATTAGTTTTTATTCATAAATCACATTTCTGGACTTTACTATAAGTTTGTATGTTTTTCTGTAATTTCAGGTATTTTCTAGCTGAAAGTGAAGGAGCTGAGCAAAAATCTGATTCAGAGGCTGAAAAAGGACTGCAGATGCTATTAGATTCTGACCCTCCTGCACTCGAAATAGATTTTTTCGAGCTAAAGAAGTCCAATTGGCACGCTCTCAATTGCGCTGGAAATTAGACATTCTGGGCTTTCCAGCAATATATAATAGTTCATACTTTACCCGAGATTTGATGGCCCAAAATGACATCCAAAGTCAGCCTAAAACTTTCTGGCGTAAAACGCCAGAACTGCCACCTTTTTCGGCGTTAAACGCCCATTCTGGCACTCAGGGTGGCGTTTAACGCCAACTTTGGGCATATGAACGTGAAAGCTTGAAAGCTCAGCCCAGGAACGCACCAAGTGGGTCCCGAAAGTTGATTTCTGCACTATCTGCACTTAGTTACTCATTTTCTGTAAACCTAAGTTACTAGCTTAGTATAAAAACTACTTTTAGATATTCATTTGGGACTTTTTGACATTTTTACACTTCATATTGTAATTTTGATGGCATTAGTCTCTAAACTCCATAGGTGGGGGTGAGGAGCTCTGCTGTGTTTCAATGGATTAATGCAATTACTACTGTTTTCTATTCAATCACGCTTGATTCTATTCTTAGATACTCGCTCGTACTTCAATATAGAGAATATAATGATCCGTGACACTCATCATTATCCTCAACATATGAACGCGTGCCTGACAACCACTCCCGTTCTATCTGAGCTCAACGTAGTCATTGGGCGACAGCTTGAGTACGTATCTCTTGGGTTTCTAATCCACAGACTGAGTCCGGAGGTTAGAACCTTCATGGTATAGGCTAGAACCAAATGGGCAGCATTCCTGGGATCCGGAAAGTCTAAACCTTGTCCGTGGTATTTCGAATAGGATCTGGGAAGGGATGACTGTGACGAGCTTCAAACCTGCGAATGTTGGGCGCAATGACAGTGTGCAAAAGGACAAGGGTCCTATTCCGACACTAGTAGAAACCGACAGATGATTAGCCGTGCGGTAGCTGTACATGGTATTTTTCATCCGAGACGAGCAATTCGACAGTTGATTAGCCGTGCAGAGATTGTACCTGGTATTTTTCATCCGAGAGGATCATATAGCTTGCCATTGAAGGAAGCCATGCGTGTTTGGAGAAGAAGATAGTAGGAAAGCAGAGATTCAGATGACAGAGCATCTCCTGTTTCTCATTACTGAATCACAAGTACTATTTATTTTATGTTATTTATTTTTCATAAATACAATTACTCTTATTATTAATCTCCTGACTAAGATTTACAAAATAACTATAGCTTGCTTCAAGCCAACAATCTCCGTGGGATCGACCCTTACTCACGTAAGGTATTACTTGGACGACCTAGTGCACTTACTGGTTAGTTGTGTGGAGTTGTGAAAAGTGTAATCACAATTTCGTGCACCAAGTTTTTGGCGCTGTTGCTGGGGATTGTTCGAGTTTGGACAACTGACAGTTTATTTTGTTGTTTAGATTAGAAAATTTTTTATCTTTTTGGTTTAGAGTCACTAAAATTGAGTCTTCTATTATTGTTTTTGGTTGAAATTTTAGAATCCTTATTTTATTTTTCTAAATTATTTTCGAAAATTTTTAAAACCAATAACTTCATAATTTAGTCATCTGTTTGAGTTTAGTTTCATGTTTTAAGTTTGGTGTCAATTGCATGAATTTATTTTTCTTTCAATTTTTTGAATTATATGTTCTTAGTTCTTTCTTGATCTTCAAGTTGTTCTTGTTTATTTTTCCTTATTTGATCTTTAGTTTTTCTTGTTTTGTGTCTTTTCTTGTTTTTCTTGTGCATTTTCGAATTATTAGTGTCCAAAATATAAAAATTTTTAAGTTTGGTGTCCTTTGTATTTCTATTTTCTTAAAAAAAATTTAAAATTTGTTCTTGGTGTTCATCTTGATCTTCAAAGTTTTCCTGTTTGCTTTCTTTGTTTTGATCTAAAAATTCTAAGTTTGGTGTCATTTTATTATTTTTCTCTTTCCTCATTAAATTCAAAAATTCAAAAAAAAATATCTTTTCCTTTATTTGCTCATTATTTTCAAGTTCCTTAGGTTAACTTAGTTAAAATTTTTAAAATTTGGTAGTTTCTTGTTAGGCAAGTTAAAATTTTAATTTTTAAAAAAAATTATCTTCTTAAATCTTTTTCAAAACAATTTCTTTTCCAAATTTCTTTTATTATTTTTCGAAAATCCTTTATCAAATTTTTCAAAATATTTTTCTTTTCTTATTCACAATTTTCGAATTACTTGTACTACTTTATTATTTTGATTGAAAAATTTTAAGTTTGGTGTTTCCTTGTTGAGAAAGTTTCAATATTCAAATTTTAAAATCATATTCAAAATTTTTCAAATCTTCTTAATTAATTAGCCATTTTAGTATTCGAAGTTTTTTTTATTTATTTTAATCTATTTTATTTTATTTTATTTTACTTAATTTTCGAAGCTTATTTTTCTAGTTTTCAGTTATTTTATTTTCTTCTCTTTTGAATTCGGTTAGCATTATATAAATAAAATAAAAACAAAAATATTTTGATTTTTCTTTTACTTTATTTCTATTTTACAATCTACAACATCTCCCTTCTCCATCATGGATCTAAGTAGAAATGAACAGTCCAGAAGGACTCTGGGGTCATATGCTAACCCCACTAATGCTTCCTATGGGAGTAGTATCTGTATACCTCCCATCAGAGCAAGCAGTTTTGAGCTAAATCCTCAGCTTATTATCATGGTGCAGCAAAATTGCCAGTATTCCAGTCTTCCACAGGAAGAACCTACTGAGTTTCTAGCACAGTTCTTGCAAATTGTTGACACAGTACGTGATAAGGAAGTAGATCAGGATGTCTACAGATTATTACTGTTTTCATTTGCTATAAAAGATCAAGCTAAGAGGTGGTTAAACAACCAACCCACAACAAGCATAAGAACATGGAAACAGTTATCAGACAAATTCCTGAATCAATATTTCCCTCCAAAAAGGATGACACAGCTAAGGCTGGACATCCAAGGCTTTAAACAAGAGGACAATGAATCCCTTTATAATGCCTGGGAGAGGTACAGAGGGATGCTAAGGAAATGCCCCTCTGAAATGTTTTCAGAATGGGTGCAGTTGGATATCTTTTACTATGGTCTTACAGAAAAAGACCAAATATCTCTAGACCACTCAGCTGGTGGATCTATACATATGAGAAAGACAATTGAAGAGGCTCAAGAGCTCATTGATACAGTTGCTAGAAATCAATATCTATACTTAAGTAGTGGGACCTCCATGAAAGAAGAAGCTAATGCAGTATCCACTAAACCTAGTCCTCAAGAACAAGTTGCTGAACTCAATCAGCAATTGCTTATTATAACAAAACAGTTAGCAGAATTTAAAGAGATGCTGCAAGACACCAAAGATGCCAATGAAAATATAGAAAAACACTTGAATCAGACAAGACAGTAGCTATCTAAACAGATAACAGAAGAATGCCAAGCTGTTCAATTAAGGAGTGGGAAGACATTGAATGTTTCAATTCAAAGCAGCAAAAAGCCAAGAAAGGAACAAGTAACAGAGGATGACCAACCCACTGCCCAAAATCCCTCTGAGGATAGTAAGAGCCCATAGAAGAATGATTCTGGCGTTCAAACGTCAGAAAAGGGTAAGAAAGTGGCGTTAAACGCCCAAGGGATGGCTAGTTCTGGCATCCAAACACCAGAAAAGGGTGGCAATCTGGCGTTAAATGCCCATGCAGCACCCAATTCTGGCGTTCAAATGCCAATAAGGGATCAGACACCTGCAAGTGCTGATAATAACCCCCTTAAGCGGGCTTCTCCAACCACTTCTGTAGGAAATAAACCTGCAGCAACTAAGGTTGCAGAATACAAAGCCAAGATGCCTTATCCTTAGAAACTCTGCCAAGCGGAACAGGATAAACAATTTGCCCGCTTTGCAGACTATCTCAGGACTCTTGAAATAAAGATTCCGTTTGCAGAGGCACTTGAGCAAATACCCTCTTATAAGTTCATGAAAGAGATCTTAAGTCATAAGAAGGATTGGAGAGAAACTGAAAAAGTTTACCTCACTGAAGAATGCAGTGCAGTCATTCTAAAAAGCTTGCCAGAGAAGCTTAAAGACCCCGGAAGCTTTATGATATGATGCACATTAGAGGGTGCCTGTACCAAGACAGCTTTATGTGATCTTGGGGCAAGTATCAATCTAATACCTGCATCCACTATCAAAAAGCTTGGTTTGGCTGATGAGGTTAAACCAACCCGGATATGCCTCCAACTTGCTGATGGCTCCATTAAGATTCCATCAGGCATAATTGAGGACATGATTATCAAGATTGGGCCATTTGCCTTTTCCACTGACTTTATAGTGCTGGAAATGGAGGAGCACAAGAGTGCAACTCTCATTCTAGGAAGACCTTTCCTAGCAACTGGACGAACCCTCATTGATGTCCAAAGAGGGGAGATGACCCTGAGAGTCAATGAGGATGAGTTTAAGTTGAATGCTGTCAAAGCTATGCAGCATCCAGACATACCAAAAGACTGCCTGAGTGCTGACATCATTAACTCTTTAGTAGAAGAGGTCAATATGACTGAGAGTCTCGATTCAGAGCTAGAGGAAATTTTTTAAGATGTTCAGCCTGATCTGGAGGAACCATAGAAAACAGAAGGACCTCTGAAAACTCCTCAGGAAGAGAAGAAGCCTCCAAAACCTGAGCTCAAATCACTACCATCATCCCTGAAATATGCATTTCTGGGGGAATTTGATACTTTTCCTGTGATCATAAGTTCTACTTTAGAACCACAGGAAGAGAAAGCACTAATTCAGGTGCTAAGGACACACAAGACAGATCTTGGGTGGTCCATAAGTGATCTTAAGGGCATTAGCCTAGCCAGATGTATGCACAAGATCCTATTGGAGGATGATGCCAAGCCAGTGGTCTAACCACAGAGGCGGCTAAATCCAGCCATGAAGGAGGTGGTGCAGAAAGAGGTCACTAAGTTACTAGAGGCTGGGATTATTTATCCTATTTCTGATAGCCCCTGGGTGAGCCCTGTCCAAGTTGTCCCCAAGAAGGGAGGCATGACAGTGGTTCATAATGAAAAGAATGAACTGGTTCCTACAAGAACAGTTACAAGGTGGCGTATGTGTATTGACTACAGAAGACTCAATACAGCCACCAGAAATGATCATTTTCCTTTACCATTCATAGACCAAATACTAGAGAGACTAGCAGGTCATGAATACTACTGCTTTTTGGATGGCTATTCAGGTTACAACCAAATTGCAGTAGATCCTCAAGACCAAGAGAAAACAGCATTCACATGTCCTTCTGGAGTATTTGCCTATAGAAGGATGCCATTTGGTCTGTGCAATGTACCTGCAACCTTTCATAGGTGCATGCTCTCTATCTTCTCTGATATGTTAGAGAAATTTCTGGAAGTCTTCATGGATGATTTCTCAGTATTTGGATACTCATTCAGCTCCTGTCTTGACCATCTAGCACTTATTCTGAAAAGGTGCCAAGAGACTAACTTGGTTTTAAACTGAGAAAAATGTCACTTTATGGTGATTGAAGGAATTGTCCTTGGGCACAAGATTTCAAATAAGAGAATAGAGGTGGATCAAGCTAAGGTAGAGGTAATTGAAAAATTACCACCACCTGTCAATGTTAAAGTAATCAGAAGCTTTCTGGGGCATGCAGGATTCTATAGGAGGTTCATAAAGGATTTTTCAAAAATTGCAAAACCTCTGAGTAATCTGCTAGCTATTGACATGCCATTTGTATTTGATACAGAGTGTCTGCAAGCGTTTGAAACTCTAAAAGCCAAGCTGGTCACAGCACCAGTCATTTCTGCACCAGACTGGACATTACCATTCGAACTAATGTGTGATGCTAGTGACCACGCCATTGGTGCAGTATTGGGATAGAGGCATAACAAGCTTCTGCACGTCATTTACTATGCTAGCCGTGTTCTAAATGACACACAGAAGAATTACACAACCACAAAAAAGGAGTTACTTGCAGTGGTTTATGCCGTTGACAAGTTTAGATCTTATTTAGTGGGATCAAAAGTGATTGTGTACACTGACCATGCTGCTCTAAAATATCTCTTCACAAAGCAGGATTCAAAACCCAGACTCATAAGATGGGTGTTGCTTCTGCAAGAGTTTGATATATAAATAAGAGACAGAAAAGGGACAGAGAACCAGGTAGCAGATCACCTGTCCCAGATAAAACCAGAAGCAGGGGCGTCCCTCCCTCCTACTGAGATCTCTGAAACCTTTTCGGATGAACAACTCTTTGCCATTCAGGAATTACCATGGTTTGCAGATATTGCAAACTACAAAGCTGTGAGCCCAAAGAGTACAGTAAACAAAAAATGAAAAAGTTGATTTTTGATGCAAAGTACTACTTATGGGATGAACCATATCTTTTTAAGAGGTGTGTGGACGGAGTAATCCGCAGATGTGTGCCTAGAGAAGAGGCACAGAAGATTCTATGGCATTGCCAAGGATCACAATATGGGGGACACTTTGGAGGTGAGCGAACAGCCACAAAGGTTCTTCAATGTGGTTTCTACTGGCCTACTCTCTATAGAGACTCCCAAGAGTTTGTAGGTAACTGTGACAGTTGCCAAAGAGCTGGTAATCTGCCTCACAGTTATGCCATGCCTCAGCAAGAGATCTTAGAGATTGAGTTGTTTGATATATGGGGTATTGACTTCATGGGGCCTTTCCCACCATCATACTCAAGCACTTATATTCTGGTGGCAGTAGACTATGTATCTAAATGGGTGGAGGCAATTGCAACGCCCACTAATGATACTAAGACAGTAATGAAATTCCTCCAGAAGCATATCTTCAACAGGTTTGGTGTCCCTAGGATACTGATCGGTGATGGAGGCACTCATTTCTGCAATAAACAGCTTGACTCTGCTCTGGTCCGATATGGAATTAACCACAAAGTGGCGACTCCATATCATCCACAGACAAATGGGTAGGTTGAAGTCTCGAATAGAGAACTAAAATGAATCCTGGAACAGACTGTAAGTACCCGTAGAAAGGATTGGACAAGAAGTCTGGATGATGCTCTGTGGGCATACAGAACAGCATTCAAGACTCCTATATGGACCTCTCCATACCAGCTTGTGTATGGCAAAGCCTATCATCTGCCAGTGGCGCTAGAACACAAAGCCTACTGGGCAACCAGGTTCCTAAACCTTGATGCTAAGATAGCTGGAGAGAAAAGATTACTCCAGTTAAATGAGCTAGAGGAGTTCAGACTCAATGCTTTCGAAAATGCTAAAATCTATAAAGAGAAAGCAAAAAGATGGCATGACAAAAGGCTATCTTCTAGAGTCTTTGAGGTAGGACAGAAGGTCCTGCTGTTTAACTCTAGGCTCAGATTATTCTCTGGGAAGTTAAAATTCCAGTAGAGGGGACCATATGTGATTACAAGTGTGTCACCATATGGTTATGTAGAGCTTCAGGATATTGATTCTAACAAAAAGTTCATTGTTAATGGACAAAGAATCAAACATTATCTTGAAGGCAATGTTGAGCAAAAATGCTCAAAGCTGAGACTAAATTAAAAGCTCAGTAAAGTCCAGCTAAAGACAGTAAAGAAGCGCTTACTGGGAGGCAACCCAGCCATTATTAGATGTTTATAACAATTATATAAGTCTATTTAATTTTGTTAATTATGTTTGTTAATGCTTATCAGTGAAAAAGTCATGGAAATGAAGGTTCATAACATAAAATAGAAGAATCACAGAGAAAAAGAGCTCACTAGCATCAAAACACCAGTAAAGAGGCAAATTGGGCGTTAAACGTCAGAATGGCTATCATTTTGGGCGTTAAACGCCAGAAATAGCAGCATCCTGGGCGTTCAGAAAACACCCAGTGAAAAAGGATTTCTGGCGTTTAACGCCAGCCAAGGTATCTGGCTGGGCGTTAAACGCCAAAATGGCCACCAGATGGGCGTTAAACACCAGAATGGATATCATTCTGGGCGTTTAACGCCAGAACAACTAGGGGAGAGGTAATTTCGTTTCCAATTCAATTTTTTTGAATTTTATTGTTTTAATTCAAAATTTTCTGCATCTAAACATTACAAACATTCAATTTCTAACTTCCATTAACAAAAATTCATAATCTTATAAATTCCTTTTAATTCTCCTTCAAATTCTTTTCAAATCTTTTTCAAAAACTCATTTATCTTTCCAATTTCTTTTCAAATCTCTTCAATTCATTCATATTATCTTTTATTTCTTAGATGAATAAACAAAAATTCAGATTTAACTTTCTCATATCTTCTTCATATCTCTTAAATTTTGAGAGCAATCTTCTCTTTTGCATATCATGTTTATTTTATATCAGACATATCTTTCAATCATATCTTTTTTAAATCTTTTTGAAACCATACCCTCCCTCCCCTCTATTTATGCATTCGGCCATCACCCATCCTCCATCATTCGAATCCTTCTCTCCATCTACTCATCTTCTTTCTTTGCTTTTGCTTGAGGACAAGCAAACCTCTAAGTTTGGTGTAATTTTCCATGATCACTGACCAAGATCATGGCCCCTAAAGGAAAACAAACCACTCCAAGTGGCAAGAAAGAAAAAAATCCAAAACCACAATGGATGCATGAGAGGTTCTGCACCAAAGAACATGCAGATCATTACTTCAAAATAGTGTGCAGAAGATCAGTGATCCCGGAAGTCAAGTTCGATATGAAAGAAGACGAATATCCAGAGATCCAAGAGCAGATTCGAAACAGAGGTTGAGAAATCCTAGCTAATCCTGAGGTGAATGTGGGAAGAAACATGGTCCAAGAATTCTATGCAAACCTGTGGCTGACAGATAAGCAAAGAATGGAGGGAACTGCCTTCCACACTTTTCGAACCATGGTCAGAGGGAGGATTATCTATTTTCATCTTGACAAGGTGAAAGAAGTCCTCAAACTTCCTCAACTGCAGGATCATCCAGAATCCTTTAATAGGAGAATGGCTAAAGATAAAAATTTGGATCAAGTTCTAGAGAACATATGCCTCCTTGGAACCAAGTGGATAACCAATTCAAAAGGTATCACAAACCAACTGAAGAGAGGAGACCTCAAGCCAGTTGCTAGGGGCTGGCTGGATTTTATTGGGCGATCTATATTTCCCACCAGTAACCACTCTGAAGTCACTGTCAAAAGAGCAGTGATGATCCACTGTATTATGCTGGGAAAAGAAGTAGAGGTTCATCAATTAATTCCTTGTGAAATTTACTTATTTGCAAACAAGGAATCCACTGAGGCCAAATTGGCTTACCCAAGCTTGATCAGTCTGTTATGTAAAGATGCGAGGGTACAGATAGGTGTGGATGAATATATCCCAGTTGAACACCCAATCACTAAAAGGGTAATGGATGGACCTCAAGTTCAAGACAACCTCATCAAGAGGAGGGCGCATGAGCTCCTCCCAGAAATCCCTCAATTTGACTATTGGACCCGCTTAGAAGTATCTGTCAACAAGCTGCAAGAATCTATGGATCAAGTCAAAGAAGAGCAGCAAAATCAGAATAACATGCTCTGCAAATTGGTCAGAGAACAAGAGAAGCAAGGGCGTGAATTACAGGAACTAAAGCGCCAGAAGCTGATCCTTGAAGAGCCAGACATCCCATAGATTGAAGGAGCACCTATCCCTCAAAATCAAGGTTGTTGAGTCCTAATTCTGTGATAACTTTTATTATTAGAAACCTATTTTAAGAATCACATAAGCATTAGTATTAGAGTCATTTATTTTTATGTCTTTAATTTCCTTCCTTTATTATTTGTCTGCTTTTATGTTTATTTTATGTCTTATTTTTATTCCATGATCAATAAAGTTTGGAGTCTATGTCTTAAAGCTATGAATGATCCCATGAATCTTTCACCTTTCTTAAATGAAAAATGTTTTTATTTGCAAAAGAACAAGAAGTACATGAATTTTGAATTTTATCTTGAATTTAGTTTAATTATTTTGATGTGGTGGCAATACCTTTTATTTTCTGAATGAATGCTTGAACAGTGCATAGTTTTGAATTTGTTGTTTATGAATGTTAAAATTGTTGGCTCTTGAAAGAATGATGAAAAAGGAGAAATGTTATTTGATAATTTGAAAAATCATATAATTGACTCTTGAAGCAAGAAAAAGCAGTGAAGAGGCGAAAAAAAAAAAGAGAAAAAGCAAGAAGAAAAAGTCAGTAACCCTTTAAAATAAAAGGCAAGGGTAAAGAGGATCCAAGGCTTTGAGCATTAATGGATAGGAGGGTCCAAAAGAATAAAATCCTGGCCTAAGCGACTAAATCAAGCTGTCCCTAACCATGTGCTTGTGGCATGAAGGTCCAAGTGAAGAACTTGAGACTGAGTGGTTAAAGTCGTGGTCCAAAGCAAAAAGAGTGTGCTTAAGAGCTCTGGACACCTCTAACTGGGGACTCTAGCAAAGCTGAGTCACAATCTGAAAAAGTTCACCCAGTTATGTGTCTGTGGCATTTATGTATCCGGTGGTAATATTGGAAGACAAAATGCTTAGGGTCACGGCCAAGACTCATAAAGTAGCTATATTCAAGAATCAACATAGTGAACTAAGAGAATCAATAACACTATCTGAATTCTAAGTTCCTATGGAAGCCAATCATTATGAACTTCAAAGGATAAAGTGAGATGCCAAAACTGTTCATAAGCAAAAAGGCTACAAATCCCGCTCATCTTATTGGAACTAAGTTCATTGATAAGTTTGGAATTAATTGTATATTATCTTCTTTTTATCCTATTTTGTTTTTAGTTTCTTGGGGACAAGCAACAATTTAAGTTTGGTGTTGTGATGAGCGGATAATTTATACCCTTTTTGGCATTGTTTTTATATAGTTTTTAGTATGTTTTAGTTACTTTTTATTATATTTTTATTAGTTTTTATTCAAAAATCACATTTCTAGACTTTACTATGAGTTTGTATGTTTTTTTGTAATTTCAGATATTTTCTGGCTGAAATTGAAGGAGCTGAGCAAAAATCTGATTCAGAGGCTGAAAAAGGACTACAGATGTTGTTGGATTCTGACCCTCCTGCACTCGAAATAAATTTTTTCGAGCTACAGAAGTCCAATTGGCAAGCTCTCAATTACTTTGGAAATTAGACATTCTGAGCTTTCCAGCAATATATAATAGTCTATACTTTGCCCGAGATTTGATAGCCCAAACTGACGTCCAAAGTCAGCCTAAAACTTTTTGGCGTAAAACGCCAGAACTGGCACCTTTTTCGGCGTTAAACGCCCATTCTAGCACTCAGGGTTGCGTTTAATGCCAACTTTGGGCATATGAACGTGAAATCTTGAAAGCTCAGCCTAGGCACGCACCAAGTGGGTCCCGAAAGTGGATTTCTGCACTATCTGCACTTAGTTACTCATTTTCTGTAAACCTAAGTTACTAGCTTAGTATAAAAACTACTTTTAGAGATTCATTTGGGACTTTTTGACATTTTTAAACTTCATATTGTAATTTTGAGGGCATGAGTCTCTAAACCCCATAGGTGGGGATGAGGAGCTCTGCTGTGTTTCAATGGATTAATGCAATTACTACTGTTTTCTATTCAATCACGCTTGATTCTATTCTAAGATACTCGCTCGTACTTCAATATAGAGAATATGATGATCCGTGACACTCATCATTATCCTCAACCTATGAACGCATGCCTAACAACCACTCCCATTCTATCTGAGCTCAACGTAGTCATTGGGCGACAGCTTGAGTGTGTATCTCTTGGGTTTCTAATCCACGGACCGAGTTCGGAGGTTAGAACCTTCGTGGTATAGGCTAGAACCAAATGGACAGCATTCCTGGGATCTGAAAAGTCTAAACCTTATGTGTGGTATTCCGAGTAGGATCAGGGAAGGGATGACTATGACGAGCTTCAAACCTGCGAATGTTGGGCGCAGTGACAGTGTGCAAAAGGACAAGGGTCCTATTCTGACACTAGTGGGAACCAACAGATGATTAGCCGTGCGGCAGCTGTACATGGTATTTTTCATCCGAGACGAGTAATCCGACAATTGATTAGCCGTGCAGAGATCGTACCTGGTATTTTTCATCCGAGAGGATTGGTGCACGAAATTGTGATCTCAGGCAACGGCGCCAAAAACTCTGTACACACGTCTTAATAAATTGTTTTTCATTCACAACTTCGATACAACTAACCAGCAAGTGCACTGGGTCGTCCAAGTAATAAAACCTTACGTGAGTAAGGGTCGATCCCACGGAGATTGTTGGTATGAAGCAAGCTATGGTCATCTTGTAAATCTCAGTCAGGCGAATAATAATTGATTATGGAGTTTTCGAAAATTAATAATAAATAGACAGAAAATAAAGATAGAAATACTTATGTATATCATTGGTGAGAATTTCAGATAAAGGTATAGAGATGCGTTTGTTCCTCTGAACCTCTGCATCCTCTCTGGAAAATGGTCCAATGCGCTGTCACTGCATGGCTAATCGTCTGGAGGCATCACCCTTGTCAATGGCTGCATCCCATCCTCTTGTGAAAATGGTCCAAATGCTCTGTCACAGCACGGCTAATCATCTGAGGTTCTCGATCATACTGGAATAGGATTCACCCTCCTTTTGCGTCTATCACTACGCCCAGCACTTGCGAGTTTGAAGTTCGTCACAGTGACTTTCCGGACTCTCATGAATGCCGCCATCAATCTAGCTTATACCACGAAGATTCTGATTAAGAGATCCAAGAGATACTCATTCAATCTAAGGTGGAACGGAAGTGGTTGTCAAGCACACATTCGTGGGGCAATGATGATGATTGTCACGTTCATCACATTCATGTTGAAGTGCGAATGAATATCTTAGAAGCGGAATAAGTTGAATTGAATAGAAAAACAGTAGTACTTTGCATTAATTCATGAGGAACAGCAGAGCTCCACACCTTAATCTATGGAGTGCAGAAACTCTACCATTTGATGAACTATTATATATTGCTAGAAAGCCCTGGATGTCTACTTTCCAACGCAATTGGAAGCGCGCCATTTTGAGTTCTATAGCTCCAGAAAATCCACTTTGAGTGCAGGGAGGTCAGAATCCAACAGCATCAGGAGTCCTTCTTCAACCTCTGAATCTGATTTTTGCTCAAGTCCCTCAATTTCAGTCAGAAAATACCTGAAATCACAGAAAAACACACAAACTCATAGTAAAGTCCAGAAATGTGAATTTAACATAAAAACTAATGAAAATATCCCTAAAAGTAACTAGATCCTACTAAAAACATACTAAAAACAATGCCAAAAAGCATATAAATTATCCGCTCATCACAACACCAAACTTAAATTGTTGCTTGTCCCCAAGCAACTGAAAATCAAATAGGATAAAATGAAGAGAATATACTATAAATTCCAAACTATCAATGAAACATAGCTCCAATCAGATGAGCGGGACTTGTAGCTTTTTGCCTCTTGAATAGTTTTGGCATCTCACTTTATCCATTGAGGTTCAGAATGATTGGCATCTATAGGAACTCAGAGTTCAAATAGTGTTATTGATTCTCCTAGTTTAGTATGTTGATTCTTGAACACAGCTACTTTATGAGTCTTGGCCGTGGCCCTAAGCACTTTGTTTTCCAGTATTACCACCGGATACATAAATGCCACAGACACATAACTGGGTGAACCTTTTCAGATTGTGACTCAGCTTTGCTATAGTCCCCAATTAGAGGTGTCCAGAGTTCTTAAGCACACTCTTCTTTTGCTTTGGACCTTGACTTTAACCGCTCAGTCTCAAGTTTTCACTTGACACCTTCACGCCACAAGCACATGGTTAGGGACAACTTGGTTTAGCTGCTTAAGCCAGGATTTTATTCCTTTAGGCCCTCCTATCCACTGATGCTCAAAGCCTTGGGATCCTTTTTATTACCCTTGCCTTTTGGTTTTAAGGGTTATTGGCTTTTTGCTCTTGCCTCTTGGTTTTAAGAGCTTTTGGCTTTTTCTACTTGCTTTTTCTCTTTTTTTTTTTTTCGCCAATTTTTTTTCTGCAAGCTTTGTTCTTTGCTGCTTTTTCTTGCTTCAAGAATCATTTTTATGATTTTTCAGATTGTCAAATAACATGTCTCCTTGTCATCATTCTTTCAAGAGCCAACATATTTAACATTCATGAACAACAACTTCAAAAGACATATGCACTGTTCAAGCATTCATTCAGAAAACAAAAAGCATTGTCACCACATCAATATAATTAAACTAAGTTCAAGGATAAATTCAAAACTCATGTACTTCTTGTTCTTCTGAATTAAAACATTTTTCATTTAAGAGAGGTGATGGATTCATAGGACATTCATAACTTTAAGACAAAGTTACTAAATACTAATGATCATGTAATAAGACACTAACATAGATAAGCACTTAACATAAAGAAAACGAAAAACAGAGAATTTAAGAACAAGGAATGAGTCCACCTTAGTGATGGTGGTGTTTTCTTCTTGAGGAACCAATGATGTCCTTGAGCTCTTCTATGTCTCTTCCTTGTCTTTGTTGCTCCTCCCTCATTTCTTTTTGATCTTCTCTTATTTCATGAAGGATGATGGAGTGCTCTTGATGTTCCACCCTTAGTTGTCCCATGTTGGAACTTAATTCTCCTAGGGAGGTGTTGATTTGCTCCCAATAGGTTTATGGAGGAAGATGCATTTGAGGCATCTCTGGGATCTCATGGTGATGAGCTTCATGCATCTTTTGAGATTCATGAATGGGCTCTCTTGCTTGCTCCATATTTTTCTTAGTGATGGGCTTTTCTTCCTCAATGGGAATGTCTCCTTCTATGAAAGCTCTAGCTGAGTAACATAGATGGCAAATAAGATGAGGAAAAGCTAGCCTTGCCCAAGGAGAGGGCTTTTCGGCTATTTTGTAGAGTTCAAGGGAGATGACTTCATGAACTTCTACTTCCTCTCCAATTATGATGCTATGGATCATGATGGCCCGATCCACAGTAACTTCAGATCGGTTACTAGTGGGGATGATAGAGCATTGGATGAACTCTAACCATCCTCTAGCTACAGGCTTGAGGTCCAGTCTTCTTAATTGAACCGGTTTGCCTTTGGAGTCAATCTTCCATTGAGCTCCTTCCACACATATGTCCATGAGGACTTGGTCCAACCTTTGATTAAAGTTGACCCTTCTAGTGTAGGGGCGTGCATCTCCTTGCATCATAGGCAAGTTAAACGCCAACCTTACATTCTCCGGACTAAAATCTAAGTATTTCCCCCAAACCATTGTAATGTAGTTCTTTGGATTCGGGTTCTTACTTTGATCATGGTTCTTAGTGATCCATGCATTGGCATAGAACTCTTGAATCATTAGGATGCCGACTTGTTGGATGGGTTTGTTAGAACTTCCCAACCTCTTCTTTGGATTTCATGTCAGATCTCCGGATACTCATTCTTCTTGAGCTTGAAAGGGACCTCCGGGATCACCTTCTTCTTGGCCACAACATCATAGAAGTGGTCTTGATGAGCTTTGGAGATGAATCTTTCTATCTCCCATGACTCGGAGGTGGAAGCTTTTGTCTTCCCTTTCCCTTTTCTAGAGGATTCTCCGGTCTTGGGTGCCATCAATGGTAATGAAAAAATAAAAAGCTTATGCTTTTACCACACCAAACTTAGTATATTGCTCGCCCTCGAGCAAGAGAAGAAAGAATAGATGAAGAAGAAGAAGAAAATTTGGAGGAGAGAAGGGAGGGGTGTATTCGGCCAAGAAGAGAAGAGAGGGTTGTGTTGTGTGAAAATGAGGAAGAATGGAGGGCTTTATATAGGGAAGGGAGGGGGTAAGTTTCGGCCATATAGGGTGGGTTTGTCATGAGCGGATAATTTATACGCTTTTTGGCATTGTTTTTACTTAGTTTTTAGTATGATTTAGTTGGTTTTTAGTATATTTTTATTAGTTTTTAATTAAAAATCACATTTCTGGACTTTACTAGGAGTTTGTGTGTTTTTCTGTGATTTTAGGTATTTTCTAGCTGAAATTGAGGGAGCTGAGCAAAAATCTGATTCAGGCTGAAAAAGGACTGCTGATGCTGTTGGATTCTGACCTCCCTACACTCAAAGTGGATTTTCTGGAGCTACAGAACTCCAAATGGCGCGCTCTCAATTGCGTTGAAAAGTAGACATCCAGGGCTTTCTAGCAATATATAATAGTTTATACTTTGCTCAAGGATAGACAACGTAAACTGACGTTCAACGCCAGTTCCATGTTGCAGTCTGGCGTCCAGCGCCAGAAACAAGTTACAAGTTGGAGTTCAACGCCAGAAACAGGTTACAACCTGGCGTTGAACGCCCAAAATAGCCCAGGCACGTGAGAAGCTTAAGTCTCAGCCCCAGCACACACCAAGTGGGCCCCAGAAGTGGATTTCTGCGCTATCTATCATAGTTTACTCATTTTCTGTAAACCTAGGTTACTAGTTTAGTATTTAAACAACTTTTAGAGATTTATTTTGTACCGCATGACATTTTTAGATCTGAACTTTGTACTCTTTGATGGCATGAGTCTCTAAACTCCATTGTTGGAGGTGAGGAGCTCTGCAGCGTCTTGATGAATTAATGCAATTATCTCTGTTTTTCATTCAAACACGCTTGTTCCTATCTAAGATGTTCATTCGCGCTTCACTATGAAGAAGGTGATGATCCGTGACACTCATCACCTTCCTCAATCCATGAACGTGTGCCTGACAACCATCTCCGTTCTACATCAGATTGAATGAGTATCTCTTAGATTTTTTAATCAGAATTTTCGTGGTATAAGCTAGAGTTGATGGCAGCATTCATGAGAATCCGGGAAGTCTAAACCTTGTCTGTGGTATTCCGAGTAGGATTCAAGGATTGAATGGCTGTGATGAGCTTCAAACTTGCGATTGTTGGGCGTAGTGACAGACGTAAAAGAATCAAGGGATTCTATTCTGACATGATCGAGAACCAACAGATGATTAGCCGTGCTGTGACAGAGCATTTGGACCATTTTCACTGAGAGGACGGGAAGTAGCCATTGACAACAGTGACACCTTACATACAGCTTGCCATGGAAGGAGCCTTGCATGTGTGAAGAGGAGTACAAGAGAAAAACTGAAATAAAGAAGACAAAGCATCTCCAAAACCCCAACATATTCTCCATTATTGAGTAACAAGTATTTGTTTTATGCCCTTTGACTTTTTACAATTAAAACTAAGAATTATTATTGATATTATATCCTGACTAAGAGTTACAAGATAACCATAGCTTGCTTCAAACCAATAATCTCCGTGGGATTTGACCCTTACTCACGTAAGGTATTACTTGGACGACCCAGTGCACTTGCTGGTTAGTGGTATGAGTTGTGAAACGTGTGATTCACAATTCGTGCACCAGTTTGGGTGGAAAATTGATTTTGAATTTTGAAGGTAGGTGGGGTTTATGAGGTAGGTTTATGGGGAATAGTGGATGGATGTGAGTGGTGAAGTGGTGATAGGGAAGAGAGATTGAGGTGATTGGTGAAGAGTTTTGGGGAAGAGTGTTTATGGGATTGTGTGAAAGAGGGGTGAGAAGAAGTGAGTGGAGGTAGGTGGGGATCCTGTGGGGTCCACAGATCCTGAGGTGTTCAAGGATTTACAACCTTGCACCAAATTAGGCATGCAAAATGCCCTTGCACACAACTCTGGGCGTTCAGCGCCAGATTGGTGCTTGTTCTGGGCGTTGAACGCCCATTTGTTGCCCATTTCTGGCGTTGAACACCAGAACCATGGTTGTTCTGGGCGTTCAGTGCCAGCTCTTCTCCAGGGTGCAATTCTGGCATTCAAACGCCCAGATGCTGCCCATTTTGGGTGTTCAGCGCCAGAACCATGCTCTGTTCTGGCGTTGAACGCCAGCCAAGTGCTTCTTACTGGCGTTTAAACGCCAGTGAGATCCTCCTCTAGGGTGTGATTTTTCTTCTGCTGTTTTTGATTCCGTTCTCAATTTTTTTTTATTTATTTTGTGACTCCACATGATCATGTACCTATAAAGATATATAACTAATAAAAATATAATAAAAATTGGGTTGCCTCCCAACAAGCGCTTCTTTAATGTCAATAGCTTGACAGTGGGCTCTCATGGAGCCTCACAGATGTTCAGAGCATTGTTGAGACTTCCCAACACCAAACTTAGAGTTTGGATATGGGAGTTCAACACCAAACTTAGAGTTTAGTTGTGGCCTCCCAACACCAAACTTAGAGTTTGACTGTGGGGGCTCTGGTTGACTCTGTTTTGAGAGAAGCTTACTGTGCCTCTTTCCCATGTTTACAGAAGGATGACCTTGAGTTTTAAACTTAAGGGAATCCTCATTCAATTGAAGGACTAATTCACCTCTGTCAACATCAATCACATCTCTTGATGTGGCTAGGAAGGGTCTTCCAAGGATGATGGATTCATCCTCATCCTTCCCAGTATCTAGGACTATGAAATCAGAAGGGATGTAAAGACCTTCAACCTTTACTAACACGTCCTCTACTTGTCCATAAGCCTGTTTTCTTGAATTGTCTGTCATCTCTAATGAGATTTTAGTAGCTTGCACCCCAAAGATTCCCAGTTTTTCTATTACAGAGAGGGGCATGAGGTTTATCCCTGACCCAAGGTCACATAGAGCCTTCGCAAAGGTCATGGTGCCTACGGTACAAGGTATTAGGAACTTTTCAGGATCCTGTTTCTTCTGAGGCAATGTCAGTTGATCCAGATCACTTAGTTCATTGGTGAACAAGGGAGGTTCATCTTCCCAAGTCTCAATACCAAATAATTTGGCATTCAGCTTCATGATTGCACCAAGGTACTTGGTAACTTACTCCTTAGTAACATCCTCATTCTTTTCAGAAGAGGAATACTCATCAGAGATCATGAATGGCATAAGGAGGTTTAATGGAATCTCTATGGTCTCTAGTTGAGCCTCAAATTCCTTTGGTTCCTCAGAGGGAAACTCCTTATTGATCACTGGACGTCCCAGGAGGTCTTCCTCACTGGGATTCACGTCCTCAACCTCCCTTACAGGTCGGCCATGGTGGTAATGTCAATAGCCTTGCACTCTCCTTTTGGATTTTCTTCTATATTACTTGGGAGAGTACTAGGAGGGACTTCAGTGATCCTTTTACTCAGCTGGCCCACTTGTGCTTCCAAATTTCTAATAGAGGACCTTGTTTCATTCATGAAACTTACAGTGGCCTTAGATAGGTCAGAGACTAAGTTTGCTAAATTAGAGGTATTTTGTTCAAAGTTCTCTGTCTGTTGCTGAGTGGATGATGGAAAAGGCTTGCTATTGCTAAACCTGTTTCTTCCACCATTATTAAAGCCTTTTTGAGGCTTTTGTTGATCCTTCCATGAGAAAAGTTTGGATGATTTCTCCATGAGGGATTATAGGTGTTTCCAGAGGGTTCACCCATGTAATTCACCTCTGCTATTGCAGGGTTCTCAGGATCATAAGCTTCTTCTTCAGAAGATGCCTCTTTAGTACTGTTGGATGCAGCTTGCATTCCATTCAGACTCTGAGAAATCATATTGACTTGCTGAGTCAATATTTTGTTCTGAGCCAATATGGCATTCAGAGTATCAATTTCAAGAACTCCCTTCTTCTGAGGCGTCCCATTACTCACAGGATTCCTCTCAGAAGTCTACATGAACTGGTTATTAGCAACCATGTCAATGAGTTCTTGAGCTTCTGCAGGCGTTTTCTTTAGGTGAATGGATCCACCTGCAGATGTATCCAATGACATCTTAGCTAATTTAGACAGACCATCATAGAATATATCCAGGATGGTCCATTCTGAAAGCATGTTAGAAGGACACTTTTTGGTCAATTGCTTGTATCTTTCCCAAGCTTCATAGAGGGATTCACCTTCTTTTTGTTTGAAGGTTTGAACATCCACTCTAAGCTTGCTCAGCTTTTGAGGAGGAAAGAACTTGGCTAAGAAAGTCGTGACCAGCTTATCCCAAGAGTTCAGGCTATCTTTGGGTTGAGAGTCTAACCACACTCTAGCTCTGTCTCTTACAGCAAGGAGAAAAGCATGAGCCTGTAGACTTCAGGATCTACTCCATTAGTCTTAACAGTATCACATATCTGCAAGAATTCAGTTAAAAACTGAAAAAGATCTTCAAATGGAAGTCCATAAAACTTGCAGTTTTGCTGCATCAGAGAAACTAATTGAGGTTTCAGCTCAAAATTGTTTGCTCCAATGGTAGGGATGGAGATGCTTCTTCCATGTAAATTGGAATTAGGTGCAGTAAAGTCACCAAGCATCATCCTTGCATTATTATTATTTTCGGCTGCCATCTCCTCTTCTTGTTCGAAAATTTCTGAAAGGTGCTTGCTGGATTGTTGTAATTTAGCTTCTCTTAGTTTCCTCTTCAGAGTCCTTTCAGGTTCTGGATCTGCTTCAACAAGAATATTCTTGTCCTTGCTCCTGCTCATATGAAAAAGAGGGACAGAAAAATAATAATAATAGGGATCCTTTTTGCCCAAGTAGAGAGGTTCCCTTATGTGAGTAGAAGAAGAAAAGAATGTAAAATAAAGAAGGGAAGAAGAGAAAATTCGAACACAGATGGAAGAGGGGGTTCGAATTTGGGTGAGATGAAGTGTTAGTAGATGAATAAATAAATAGAAGGAGATGAGAGAGAGAGAGAATTTTCGAAAATAATTTTTGAAAAAGAGTTAGTGATTTTCAAAAATAGTTTTTGAAAAAGGTTAGTAATTTTCGAAAATTAAAATCAAAAATGAAAATAATTAGTTAATTAAAAAAAGAAATTTTGAAAAAGAGGAAAGATATTTTCGAAAATTAGAGAGAGAGAGAGAGAGAGAGAGTTAGTTGGGTAGTTTTGAAAGAAACAAACAAAAAGTTAGTTAGTTAGTTGAAACAAATTTGAAAATCAATTTTGAAAAGATAAGAAGATAAGAAGTTAGAGAAGATATTTTAAAATTAAATTTTTGAAAAAGATAAGATAATAAGATATTTTTGAAAAGATATGATTGAAATTAGTTTTGAAAAAGATTTGATTTTTAAAATCACAATTAATGACTTGATTTACAAGAAATCACAAGATATGATTCTAGAATTTAAAGTTTGAATCTTTCTTAACAAGCAAGTAACAAACTTGAAATTTTTGAATCAAAACATTAATTGATGATGTTATTTTCGAAAATTATGTGATAAAGATAAGAAAAATATTTTTGAAAAATATTTTTAAAATTTTCGAAAATAACTAAGAAAAATGAAAAATATTTGATTTTTTGAAAAAGATTTTGAAAAAGATAAGATTTTTAAATTGAAAATTTGATTTGACTCATAAGAAACAACTAGATTTTAAAAATTTTTGAAAAAAGTCAACTCAAATTTTCGAATTTATGAGAAGAAAAAAAGGAAAGATATTTTTTTATTTTTGAATTTTTTATGATGAGAGAGAAAAATTAAAACGTCATTTTCATGTTTTTCTCTTTTCTTTTTGAATCAAAACAAGGAATGCATGCAAAGAACACTATGAATGTCAAGATGAACACTAAGAACACTTTGAAGATCATGATGAACATCAAGAACTTATTTTTGAAAATTTTTTATGCAAAGAAAACATGCAAGACACCAAACTTAGAAATCTTTAATGCTTAGACACTAAGAATTCAAGAATGCATATGAAAAACACCATGCAACACAAAACAATATAATATGAAGATCAATCAAGAAGGTTTTATCAAGAACAACTTGAAGATCATGAAGAACACATGCATGAATGCAATTTTCGAAAAATGTAAGATGAATATGCAATTGACACCAAACTTACAATTTGACTCAAGACTCAAACAAGAAACACAAAAATATTTTTTGATTTTTATGATTTTATGATTTTTTTTGGATTTTTTGAAAATTATTTGTGAAAAAGAAAAATAAGGATTCCAAAATTTTTAATATGAATTCCAGGATCTTGCATTCTTAGTCTAAAGCTCCAATCTGAGGGTTAGGCATGGCTTAATAGCCAGCCAAGCTTTAGCATGTAACATCAGAATATACTGCTCATTACTTATTAACTTGCCTCTATGCTGATGGTTTGGAAGCCTCAGTCCAAAAGAATTTAGACATGGCTTTACAGCCAGTCAGGCTTCAACTTGTTTCATGAAACACTAAAATTCATTCTTAAAAATTCTGAAGAAAAATATATTTTTGAAAAGATTTATTTTTTTTCGAAAATAAAGGAAAAAAAAATTTTTTTGAAAGATTTTTGAAAACTTTTTGAAAACAAAATAAGAAGAAAATTACCTAATCTGAGCAACAAGATGAACTGTCAGTTGTCCAAACTCGAACAATCCCCGGCAACGGCGCCAAAAACTTGGTGCACGAAATTGTGATCTCAGGCAACGGCGCCAAAAACTCTGTACGCACGTCTTAATAAATTGTTTTTCATTCACAACTTCCAGCAAGCTATTTGTAAATCTCAGTCAGGCGGATAATAATTGATTATGGAGTTTTCGAAAATTAATAATAAATAGACAGAAAATAAAGATAAAAGATAGTATGTATATCATTGGTGAGAATTTCAGATAAAGGTATAGAGATGCGTTTGTTCCTCTGAACCTCTGCTTTCCTGCTGTCTTCATCCAATCAGTCTTACTCCTTTCCATGGCTGGCTTTATGTAAGGACATCACCATTGTCAATGACTACTTTTCATCCTCTCTGTGAAAATGGTCCGATGCGCTGTCACTGCATTGCTAATCATCTGGAGGCATCACCGTGGTCAATGGCTGCATCCCATCCTCTTGTGAAAATGGTCCAAATGCTCTGTCACAGCACGGCTAATCATCTG
>NC_029786.2:79479245-79487200 GCF_000816755.2 Arachis ipaensis | reverse complement strand
TCTCTCTGGAAAATGGTCCGATGTGCTGTCACTGCATGGCTAATCGTCTGGAGGCATCACCCTTGTCAATGGCTGCGTCCCATCCTCTTGTGAAAATGGTCCAAATGCTCTGTCACAGCACGGCTAATCATCTGAGGTTCTTGATCATACTAGAATAGGATTCACCCTCCTTTTGCGTCTGTCACTACGCCCAGCACTCGCGAGTTTGAAGTTCGTCACAGTCATTCAATCCCAGAGTCCTACTCGAAATACCACAGACAAGGTTTAGACTTTCCAGACTCTCATGAATGCCGCCATCAATCTAGCTTATACCACGAAGATTCTGATTAAGAGATCCAAGAGATACTCATTCAATCTAAGGTGGAACGGAAGTGGTTGTCAGGCACGCGTTCGTGGGGGAATGATGATGATTGTCACGTTCATCACATTCATGTTGAAGTGCGAATGAATATCTTAGAAGCGGAATAAGTTGAATTGAATAGAAAAACAGTAGTACTTTTCATTAATTCATGAGGAACAGCAGAGCTCCACACCTTAATCTATGGAGTGCAGAAACTCTACCATTTGAAAATACATAAGTGAATAGAGGGTAAGCATGGCCGAGTGGCCAGCCTCCCATGGAGGTCTAGAGATCTAAAAATGATCAAAAGATGTCTAATACAATAGTAAAAAGTCCTATTTATACTGAACTAGTTACTAGGATTTACAGAAGTAAGTAATTGATGCATAAATTCACTTCCGGGGCCCACTTGGTGTGTGCTTGGGCTAAGCTTAAATGTTACACGTGTAGAGGTCAATCTTGGAGTTGAACGCCAGTTTGTAACGTATTTCTGGCGTTCAACTCTGGCTTGTGACGTGTTTCTGGCGTTTAACTCCAGACAGCAGCGTAGAACTGGCGTTCAACGCCCTTTTACGTCATCTAAACTCGGCCAAAGTATGGACTATTATATATTGCTGGAAAGCCCTTGATGTCTACTTTCCAACGCAATTGGAAGCGCACCATTTTGAGTTCTGTAGCTCCAGAAAATCCACTTTGAGTGTAGGGAGGTCAGAATCCAACAGCATCAGCAGTCCTTCTTCAACCCCTGAATCTGATTTTTGCTCAAGTCCCTCAATTTTAGCCAGAAAATACCTGAAATTACAGAAAAATACACAAACTCATAGTAAAGTACAGAAATGTGAATTTAACATAAAAACTAATGAAAACATCCCTAAAAGTAACTAGATCCTACTAAAAACATACTAAAAACAATGCCAAAAAGCGTATAAATTATCCGCTCATCAAGGATCATACCGCTTGCCATTGAAGGAAGCCATGCGTGTTTGGAGAAGAAGACAGTAGGAAAGCAGAGATTCAGATGACAGAGCATCTCCGGAACCTCAGCCTGTTTCTCATTACTGAATCACAAGTACTATTTATTTCATGTTATTTATTTTTCATAAATACAATCACTCTTATTATTAATCTCCTGACTAAGATTTACAAAACAACTATAGCTTGCTTCAAGCCGACAATCTCTGTGGGATCGACCCTTACTCACGTTAGGTATTACTTGAACGACCCAGTGCACTTGCTGGTTAGTTGTGCGGAGTTGTGAAAAGTGTAATCACAATTTCGTGCACCACCCACCCATATTTTATTTGTTTGCATATCTTTATTTGTGGGTTATTCTTCTTCTTTCTTCACTCCTTTCAGGATAGCCACCAAGAGGGGAAAGAAAAAACTTCTAAATAGGGCGACAAACAAGTTCGTCCGCACAATCTTTTGAAGAAAGTTCATCAGTTGTAGCAACCCTAATCCACTTTGCTCATCTTTGCATGCACCGAAGACGGTGCAATCTTTAAGTGTGGGGAGGTCAAGACCGACTTTTGTGGGTAACTACTTTCTATTTCAACACCAATGTTTAATTTTCTTTGTTAGATTAGTTGTCGCATTACATAATAGATTGCATGTGTAGTTAGTTGCTTGCATGTATGTGCTACTTGGTTGAAGTGATGAATTCTCTTCCAAAAAACTATTTTAGAGCATTTCACTAATTTGAATTAAAATTTTTGTTAAACTTGCTTGAAGAAATTTAATTTGGCTTGAAACTGTGGTAGGAGTTCCACGGTTTCTGTGTGAATAAGTACACTCTAACTAACTCTTTTACATGAACAAACTTTGACGTGGGAGAGATCAGAGACATACCTTTCATCTTTGATGGCAATATAGGATGTGTTTGGCAAACCCGTTGAAGGAGAAGAAGCATGTTTATACTTCTTGAAAGTTTCAATTTTTGGTTTGGCAAATTTTTTATTCATGAACGCAGAAGTGATTTTGCATTCAAAATCACGTTTATAAGAAGCAACAATTTTGAGCTTCTGCGTTTCACCAACGGGCTTTTAGCTATCAATACTTAATTTTTATTTACCTTTTACTAACTTTATTCTTTATGCATATTATTGTATTATTTATGTTTTATGGAATTCTTATTATTTTTGTTTATATGAATTTTTTTAATTATTTATTATTTTTATTTTTTATTATCATCAAAATTTTTTTAATTTATTTCAATCACTACCAAGATAAATATTTAATTTTTTTTATTATTCTTAGTACTCTTCATAAACTTAAATAGATATATGCAATGCAACAAATAATATATTTAAATGATGGCGAATAACTTTTAAATTTGGGTTAATTATATATGGTGGAACTTGGTGTAAACATAAACCGCTGGACCTTTTCCATAGTTTATGCTTATTTCTCATTTATACAGAAACTGTGGAACTCTACTAAGATTTCTAGCCAAATTTGTTATCAACGTAAATCGCAGGACCTATCAGCGATTTATGTGTATTTTGAAATAGTGGATCCCTCCCACGATTTATATAATTTTGTAAAAAATTACATTTTCGTATCAAAACTGTAAAAGTTGTATTTCGATAATTTTAAAATCCAAATATTTTATTTTGATAATTTACCCTAAAAATAATAATAATAATAATATCAAAAAATGTTATAATAATGAAAATAACAATAAAATTACTAGTTTAAACACAAATAAATAAAATATAAAAAAAATATATTTAGGGTAAATAATAGTTTTTGTTCTTAAAGTTTGGCAAAAGTTTTAAAAATACCCCTAAGTTTTATTTTATTTCAATTTTGTTACAAAAGTTTTCGATTTGCATCAAATATACCCTCGACGGCTAAATTTTCAAAAAATTTAAGATAAATTTAACGATAATGCATAAAAATTATGCTTGTTTGTTTGTATTGAAGGTTGTTCTTATGAAATTGTTGTTGAATTGGTCTTAAATTTTTTTAAAAATTAGCCGTCAGGGGTATATTTGATGCAAATCGAAAACTTTTGGGACAAAATTGAAACAAAATAAAACTTAGGGGTATTTTTGAAATTTTTATCAAACTTTAGGGACAAAAAATATACTTTATCCATATATTTATCTATCATAAAATTAAAAAAAAAAACTTATCCATTGAAAATGATCTAATTATTTAATAATGTATTTTTTAGGTAACATAAAATCACGAACCATTTTTTCTTATAAACTATCTTAAACCCTAAACCTTTTATTCTTCTTCTTCCTCCCACGCTTTTTCCAACTCCTCAGTGCACAACTCTCCCTTTCTGCGACTGGAATCCATTCTCACCTTTTTTTTTACCTTTTTTGTTGCTATTTCACCTGCATTTTTCATTATAAAGACCCGTTCAACATCCTCCTCCAACATGTGTCGCCCATACAACTAGGACGCTTGACAATCACAACCTGCAATCTATGCCTGACGACTGACAAACGCAACCTGTATTTGTTGAGTTTTAAGACGGTCAACACAATAGGCTATGTCTACATGTAGGGAGTTAGAACACATTTTGAGATTTAGATGTCTCTCCATGACAAACGTAACCTGCGTTTTTAGCTGTTGCAACTTTTGTTTTTTTGTTTTTTTTGTTTTAACCAAAACGTAATTTACATTTTTCAGATTGATTAACAAATTCAGGCTCATTTTTTTGGATATGTAAATTGTGTGTGTTGTGCATGGGTATGGAGGTGGAGTGGTGCTATACATGAATGTCGGATAATTTTTTTTAAACCATGAAGTGAAGAAATCGGACTCTCCGATTTCTTTGTTAAAAAATTATGAACACAAATCGGATGGTCCGATTTGTGTGGGAGGAAAAATCGGAGGGTCCGATTTGTACTTTTAAAATTTTTTTTTATTTTGAAAACAAAAATCGGATGGTCCGATTTCATTATTAAATTTTTTTTAATTGTTTAAAATATAAATCGGACGGTCTGATTTGTATAATGCAATTTTTTTTAATTTTTTAAGCATAAATTAGAGGGTCCAATTTGTTCTTGACACCACAATTGCGTAAAGTACCCATACACTTCATAATTGTGTCCTACACCATTCTTCTTCCATATCTAAATTAAAAAGTGACAAATTCACATATGTGAATTATACACCATACACCAATAAAACTGCATATCACTATTTTTTCATCCATTAATAAATTAATTTCGAATGATTGTTTATTCTTAATTAAATTATGTAAAACATGGGGTATGGCATCTTTGTGATCTCTCTATCCATTCCTGACCCTAGGTATCCAAGAAAATGCTAATCTCGCTTTTATTTTTGTCTTTGCTTTGCTTCTCTTTATGATTGAATGGTCCCACACCAAATAAAAAAATTAATAGTAAGTTTCCTTTATTCATTATTTCATTCATTTATTTATTTACCTTTAATTTTCTTTTCAGAAACGTTTTCTACTACACCAGTTGTTAATTTCCCTTTCCTCCCTGCATCGTTTTCCTTTATTTGATTAGTTCTCTTTCTCTTTTCCTGTCTACTCAGAAAAAGAAACTTCTCCCAACATTAACGTTGACTCATCGCTCCTCTCAATTCTTCAATTACTCCAAAATTTGCAAACCTTCCGAACTTTCCTGAGAAAATTTTCGGCCCATAAATTTCTCTTCATTGAAGAAAAAAAAATCCCCATTCCATTCCCAGAAACTCATTCTCACTCGTTAATTTTTTTTAACATCAATAGTATCCGCTATTGGCATAATCTGTTCATTTTTCGTGAAAATTCATTCTTTGATTTTCCCGGGAAACTAACAACCAATTTTCCTGGGAAAATGGATGGTCGCCGGAGGATAACACTTTATGATCAAATGACAGCTGGCAAAACCACCTCCCTAGCAGATTTGATCCTTCACGACAGTGTCACCGCCGTCTCTGCCGTCGCCGCAGACACCACCGCCGCCGCTGCCGATTCTGAAAGCTGCGAGTTGAGCCAAAGCCGAACCCTCGTAGATATCCTCCGCGAAGATGAACACAACAACATCACCACAGCGGACCGCAAATCTAGAAAATCCTTCAGTTTCATGGACAAGCTTAGATTCAAGCTCGCTCTCAATTCAAGATCAAATTACAGTAATGAAAACAATTCCACTAACATCGACGACAACAACAACAACAACAGCAGCAGCAACAATCATATTGATACCAACCTATCCGAGTTGCAAGCGCGCATCGATCCGGACGAGTTGACTCAGCAAGACGCGACGACTCACCGACAGCAAAACGACGCCATTGCTACTGCCGCCGCCGCAGACACTGAAATCCCGGCGGAAGTCGCGGTGGTGGGACCGGTTGGCGTGTCGCTAATGGATTTGTTGGAGGAAACGGACATGGAAACGGGATTCGAAGTTCCGAGTTACAGAATGAGCAATGCTGATTTTGAGGATGTGATTGAATGTGTAGAAGAAAAGTGCGAAGAAGAAGGGGCGAGTATCGTGGAACGTAACTGCTGCGTGTGCATGGTGAGGCATAGAGGTGCGGCTTTTATACCCTGTGGGCACACGTTCTGCAGGTTGTGCTCCAGGGAGGTTTGGGTCAACAGAGGGAACTGCCCTCTCTGCAATAATTTCATCTTGGAAATTCTTGATATTTTCTGATCATCATTATAGTTCTCATTTTTATTTTTATTTTTTCAGTTTGCTTTTATTTCTGTTCTAAATTTTTAGAAAAGATAAATGGGTTATTTTTTTTTTATTCCCTCCTCTTTTATGATGTGTGATTAAGAGTGTGGATGATCTTACTTGTACATATGATCTTTTCATGAATCGGAGCTGAAATCTTTCTGAAGGTTACGAGTCTCACTCTCACCATGTTTGATTGTGTTGTTCCAATTGTGTTTAAGAACATTTTGCTCTTATTTGAAATTTTGGATAAAGATAGCATTAACTTTAGTTAAACTATCCAAATGGATTAATAACATTAAATGTAGTTTATTGCAGAATGTATGTTTGAGCCTTTGAGGAGTTTTATTACTGATTAGGTTGATTGATTGCTTCAAGTAAACAAATGTAACATATTGTTGTGACAAGGATGACGTGGATGTCCATTAATATTTAGGCGGTTAATTTTTTTAAGAAAAAAGTTCAGTTTATTAAGATAAAATTGAAGTTAATTATATTTAAAATTTTAATTTTTATATGGCCATAAATAGAGAAATTTGATATGAAAAATAAGATATAGTAACAACAACTAAATACTTTTCTCTTTTATACATGCATATTATCACATATAATATTAGTGAATATATATGAATCATTTCAATTAAAGTGAAATAATAATATTGGTGAAATATTAACTGAGAATTAATCATCTATCCGGTCCGCTTGACTTCTAAAACTACTTTGCAAAAAATCAGTTAAAAAATCAACCGAATCGGCGGTTAACTGGCAAACTGACCAGATTTTTTTAAGTTTCGGTTTTGTCATCTGCCCCCAGAAACGGCATCGTTTTGACGCTAGGGAAAAAAAAAGAAAACTGGAACCCACTAACCCAGTTCCCTACAAACGCCTCCCTCAGTCCCTTTTCCTTCCAACCCTAATTTCAGAAGGAACTCCACCTCCCTCAGTCCCTCTCCCTTGCCACCCTCGCGGTTCGAACCTTCTATCGGCATTGTCGTCGTCTGGTCGTCTTAAATATGAATTTGCTATTTGTTTTTTTATTGTCTCTATCATCTTCCCTTTCAAAAGAAAAAGTAGAAAGAAATGTTCGTTAATTAATAAGCAATTCGATTCGACAAAAGCAGAAGAAGCAAAACCACTGATTTCTTTGTATTACTACTCAAATTTGATCTTGAATCAGAAGAAAGAAGAAGGAAAATGGGCTAGAAATCTCTGAATTCAACGGCAACTTCAACACCATTGCCTTTCCAGTGCCTCCAGAAGCTTCCTTCGTCCAACAACAAGTTCATCTATAACTACAACAACCACACCTTCAACTTCCTCGTCGACAATGGCTTCAGTCGGTTCCTCTCTTTTTTTCTCTAGAACTTTTTTCACTGATTCAATTTTGTGTATATATGTATGCATTTTTGCTCAGATGATTGTTAGAAAGAATTCTCATTGTGTTTGAGTGATTTGAAATGCTGCATTATCGTTTTTCAGCTTACTGTGTTGTTGCGGATGAATCTGCTGGAAGGTAGGTTCCTATTGCGTTTCTGGAGCGAGTGAAGGATGATTTTGTTTTCAAATACAATGCCTCCGATATTGGCCGGTGCTAATGCTGCCGCCAATAGCGTTAGCAAAGAGTTTGGATAATTTTGTGTTTCGTGCTATTGTGAGGATTGAGACTAATTGATTATGGAGGTTGATTTGTTTGAATTTGTGTAAATCAATTTGTTTCAAAAATTTGTTTGTTTAATGTTGTTTCTTTTGGTGGTAAAATATTTTGTGTTTGTCATTTATATGTGTTTTAATTTTCTTTAGTTATAAATTTTGATGTTTGAAATTTTTTATGAACTTTTAATGATAAATTATGGATAATTTATTGTGTAAAATTATCAAATTTTAAATTTTATTAGCTTAGAAATTATTGAATTTAAATATTTAAAATTATATATTAATTTTTTTTTATAATTTTAGTGTAT
>NC_029786.2:79478192-79479220 GCF_000816755.2 Arachis ipaensis | reverse complement strand
ATTTAATATTTTAAACCAATTAACCATTGGAAAAACTACACCAATTTGATTGATTAGTTTTTGGTTTTTGACCGCTTTCGTTACTAAATGGTTTTTGGGGTTGACTCCAATTTCCAATTGTGTCAAAAAAAATTTTGCTCCGCTTGGGACAACGATAACATTAACTTTGGTTAAATTAGCCAAATTGAATAATAACATTAAAGGTAGTTTATTACACAATGTATGTTTGAGCCTTTGAGGGGTTTGATTAGGTATACGAGGTTAATTGCTTTAACCAAGTAAATTATATGGGTTTAACTAATATGTGCTCTAAAAATATATAGAATTATTAGTAAAAAACTTTATTATAAAAAATTGTGTAAAATTTATTTTTCTATGTAATTATTGTACATCTATTAAAACAAAAATATTTAAAACTTTTTAAAAATAATAATTTTAACATGTATTCTAAGATTCTATTTGATTCATATCTCACAAAGACTAAGACATAAATACAAAGATATAAACACTAAGACAAATATATATACACAACTTTCTTCATGCCTATAGTGTTGATAGTGTATCCAACTGAAAGAGAGGAAGGGGGAGGGAAGAAAGAAAAGAACTACTTTGTTTTTGAAGGATGAAGGTGACCAATAGCAAAGATGAAGAAGAAGAGAGAAGGGAGTCTTTGTTCTTGGAAGAAGAAGGTGTGCTGAGAAAAAGAGAAAAAGATGAGGCTAATGGCATTAGGAAGATTTTAAAAAAATATCAAGAATAAAATAATCTAAAATTATAATTTTATTTTGTCTCAATTAAAAAATTTTTGTCTTGTTATTTTGAAGAGACACAAATTACATATATTTTATGGGTACTTATGTATACAATCTTTCTTAATTTTGTGTCTTAACAACGAAACAATGAACATGTATATCTATGTGTCTTTATATCTTGTGTTCAAAAATAAACATGATCTAAGAACACATATTAATTAAACTCTTTTTTTTATTAATTATTTTATTAAGTATGATCTTTTATCATATATATTA
>NC_029786.2:79470715-79478112 GCF_000816755.2 Arachis ipaensis | reverse complement strand
AATATACATATTATATAATTAATTTGACTAGTATACGTTGAAAATTCTTTTAATAACTCTTTACATTTAAGGAATTTTCTTGAATCAAGAATTGTGACAAAATATTCTTACATTAAAATAAGGACAAATCACATAATAAAATCAATTGGAGAACAAATTTATATGAATTTCCTAAACCAAAATATGTAACGTTCATGTCTTCAATCACATTTATATATGAATCAAATTGATTCAATTCAATTTACATATAGTAGTAAATTGAATTAATAAGATTCGAATTACTAAAATTTTATCTAAATCGATTATAGTAGATTCGATTTACTATGGGTTGTAATTTGTATTTTTTTTATCCATAATAAATCAAAACAATATGCTTCGAATTACAACCATAGTTTATGTTCCTAGTAATTCGAATTTATTGGCTTCGATTTAGTAGGAAGATTAGTTTGTGATAAATCGAATCATATAGGTTCAATTTAGTATATATATGGTTATATAAAGAATTCGAATTTACTTATTTCGAATTACATTTAACCAAACTTCACCCTCCAAAACGCTAGTCCCAGAAAAAATTTAAGAGAAAAACTATAGCATTTCAATTGTAGAAATCAAAGGTGACTTGAATCGTATTTATTGGTTGGATAGAGTTGCCCACATTGTTGGTATTGTCAATGAAGAGGTTAATGAATGAAATTTATTTCGTTAGGAAATAAAGAATTATTAGTGATATTAAATCGGTTAGAATTTGAAGTGTTAGATTTAGGTTTCAAATATTTGATTAATTTAGTTTAAGTTTCAAATGTTAGATTAATTAGGCATTAGAAGGTTATGAAGAAATCAATTTGATTTAATTTATTTAAATTTAATTTAATTTGTAAATATTAGATTCACAAGACAATACGAGATAGGTTATAGTTTAAGTTTTTAATTGTAATATTAAATATTAGATTAAGTATGTTATATTAGAATTTAAGTTAATTAAGGTTAATTAGGTTTAATTTAATTTAATTTAAATTGAGTAGATTACATTATTTATGTTCAGGTCTGTAATATAAGGTAGCGTTTGTTTGCAGAGACTGGAACTGAGACTGGAGGACAAGAACTCAGTATTATGTTTGTTGAGGTAGAGACTGGTATTTAAATTTGTATCTCTGTCTCAAAAATTTCAGTATTTCAGTACTTCAAAAAAGTAAGGACACTGGAAACTGAGATTTTTAAAGACAGAGACAGAAACTTTAATAATATTTTTGTACCTAAAATACCCCTATTATAATTAACTAATGCCAACTTTACCCTTTCTTCAAATCAGATTAGGGCTTTAGTGTGAGCAGCCCCCTCACTCCATCTTCTCATTCGTGCTTCAAAGTGTGGGTTCCAGCCTCTGCGTCGTCAGTGTCACCACAGCCCCGTCGTTGCCGCCGTCGTAACCACCACAAGGTAAGTGAGTCGCAGTTGAAGTTTCTCTTCCTAGGCCACGAGTTCTCATGTCTTCATTTGCTCCTTCACAGGATAACATCCGAAGAACCTAGTTGAGAGAGTCTCCCCTATTGCTGTCGAGTTCATCAGACTTCGTTGTTGTCGTCATAGTTTGTGTAACCTAGGTTAGTTGTGGTCAAATTTCATTACTGATTTGGGTCGATTTTTTATGTCGCGAGTTATGTTCTGTGGATTTCGTTCGTTGTTCAACTAGATGCATAGAAAGAATCTGGGTTTTTCTCTCTTTAATTCGATTTATTTCTTTGTTCTGATGTATAGATGCGTATATGTTTTCATGCCTTGTTTCTTTAATTTCGTTTGTGATGTGCTTTTTATGAATTGGTTTTGGTCATGCTTGGTTTTTTTGGTTTTCATTTTTATACATCTTTTGATTCTGAAATCTGGGATGCTCTGTTTGCCTAATTTACATCCGTTTGATGTGAAAATGTGTAAATTATTTTGTGAAATGTATGATTGTTGTGGCTATAACCAGCGCACTCACTTTGATTTCTGAAATCGTATTGATGAGGAATTTGTTAGCTTAGTTGTAGTTTAAAGAGTAGTGGCACTCCAACTTTTGGAAGACTTTGATTTGCTTGAAACTAATTTAAAATTGAGAAGTAAACTTCAGTAGAAATAGGTAACGAGAATTTTTTTTAAGGTTGGTATATATATAAATTTAAAGTTTTTCTATATTACCAAACTTCATATATGCAGTTTTGTTAAGTACAGGATCAATTCGATTTATTAATTATTATATCATACTCTCTTTATATATATATATATATATATATGACATAAATTTACGTGTGACAAAAATTTGAATCCCTTTATGTATAATGCTTCTATTAGACACTCCAATCTTAAAAATTTATATATGAGTAGTGCCCTTACTTTAATTTGCCTCTTTTAATAATCAGTCAACCTTGTAGCAGGAACTCGCATCTGATATGATAAATGTGGATGCTTAATTAATTAATTCATTTTAAGTTTCCAATTAAGTCAACTAGGTTTCTTAATTAAGGTTCCAAAGAAGAGCATCAAATTCTTAAGTTTGAGAAACTTTAATATATATGATTAGACCTAGATAGTGTTAACTGTCTTTTGGTTCCAGTTTTTTTATCTTATTTTTGGTTCTAAGAAGATATAGCAGATTTTGCATCAAGTAGTGTTAGATTTCTTTGAATGTTTATGTATTTTTTGATGTAATGACTTTGCTAGGAAGAAATGGAGCGGTTAAAAATTATTAAGCCATGCATGTCTTTTTATGAAGAGATGAGATCCAACCATGAAGAGTTGATGTTGTTCTTTGTACTTACGCTATTTGTTTACTTTAGGGATAGAACTAGTGGCCAACTGTCGTTAGGCGGAAGAATGAATAGTAGAATTAGACGTGAGGCTTTAGAGCGTGCTGTTGGTGAGGGTGATAAGAATTGTATCTGGGAGTTGAGAATGAACACAAATGCCTTTGCTAATTTGTGTGAGTTGCTCCAAGTTCAAGGAGGAATTACAGAGGATGGTCATGTAAGCCTACCGGAGCAGGTTGCGACTTTCTTAATTATCTTAGCGCATCACAAAAAAAATCGTAGTCTGCAGGTTAGATTTTGTAGGTCCGGCGAGACAGTTAGTAAGTATTTTAATAAAGTTTTGAAGGCTGTAATACAGATTCAAAGTATTTTGTTTGCCAAGGCTACACCAGTTGAAGAGGATTGTCTTAACCCCACATGGAGAAGGTTTAAGGTAGAGCTTATTCGATGTTGTGTATGATTCATATTTTTCTAAAGGATTCTATATCTGAGTATCATAACTTTCTATGGATGATATGGTTGCTTGGGAGCATTAGATGGCACTTATATAGAGGTGACAGTCCCAAAGTCTGAGAAAGCAAGATACCGAACAAGAAAGTGTAAAATCTGCACCAATGTCTTAGGAGTGTGTAACCGGGAAATGGGTTTTGTCTATGTACTCAGTGGATGGAAGGGATCGGCATCTAATCCACGGGTACTTCGAGATGCAATAACTCGTCGTAATAGTCTTAAGATACCCCACAGTAATGATGTCATCTTTGGAGTTAAGCCTATACAATTAGCTTGAGTTCATGATAGCCAACGTCTTACCTTGTTTGCATTACTTATCTATAGGTAATTACTATTTAGTTGATGCTGGTTACACAAATGGTCTGGGGTTTCTCGCACCGTATAGAGGCACTCGATATCATGTAAGAGAGTGGGCTCAGGGAGCACGTGCACCGCACAATTACCAAGAATATTTTAATAGGGTTCATTCTTCCGCAAGGAATATCATTGAATGATGCTTTGGTTTGCTGAAGAAGAGGTAGTCCATCTTAAGAAGCCCTAGCTTTTACCCTCTAAAGACACAATCTCAGATAATTATTGCCTGTTGTTTGCTGCAAAATTTCATTCGAAAGAGTATGGATATGGATTCGGAGGAGGAAGGTAGCATATTGGATGAATTTATGCTTGATGGAGACGAAGAACAAGATGAAATGATTGATGTGGTTGAAAACACGAACGAGTAGACTCATTGAAAGCTAGCAACCTTTTTGGAAGAGAATTTTCATAGTACCACCACATTTTTTTATTTGTTATATGAAAAGAATATAAGTGAGAGCAGTAGTAAAGTAAAAGGGACTACAGTGACAAAGAGAAGAAGAGATGTTGAACCTGTACTCATTTTATAATTAACAATAAAAAATACTAAAACATGTTCTCAAACTAGTTATTACAATTTTTCATTTGTCTATTTGAGTTCAAAGGTCAAACTACAACTTACACAATAATAAAATGACCAAGACAACACAGACTATAGACACAAGAAGTTGAAGGAACGCTAACAATTTCAGATACACAACATCAGTATGAAGATTTTCCACTCGTTCGCTCGTATTCAAATTAATATTCAGTTGACAAGAGCGATCATCTCCAATGTCAGAATGTTGGATACTTAGACCTGCCCATCTAAACCATCCACATCGCCTTGCAGGACACGCGTAATACTTTCTACCCGGGTTGGCCATGACATTCGAGACTTGTAATGATGCTCTTAAACCACACTCACAAAAACGTTCTCCCGTTACGTTGTCGCTGCCGTACGAACCACTTGTAGATCTTCTACTTGTGGAAACCATTGTTAACCAGGCTATACATTTAACAGTAAGCAAAAATCATTTACCAGGTTAACAACAAATAGTAACACAACACAAGAATGAATCAACTAGTCGAAATAAAATTATTTAATGAATCTAATCAAAACAAATTTTTCAATTCAAGATATCTCCAAGAAAGAGATTCTTTGTCGTATTTAAAATCAAATGTTGGTGCCTCTAGCTTTTCCAATAAATTTTCACACTCATAGTATGTTAGACAGTAGTAAAAATACATTCCCAAATCAATATAGCACACCAGGTCATATATTATAATTTCAACTCACTAAATCATATTGATTATTGAATGTCATATAAACTAATTTTGGATTTAATAAGTTTTGGAAAGTTAACCAGATTCGTTATTCTATAAAATGTTGAATACTAAGTTAGGAGCAATTCAATTAAGTGAGTTAGTCACTTGTTTTATGAACCTTCGGGTAGCTACTGATTGGTAACTTATCAATTGGTAATAATATAAAGTAACCATAAGTTGTAACTGGTGAAAATTTAAGCAAGAAAGTAATTCAGTTATAATTTTCTCAGGCTAAAGAAAATTCAAAGTCAAGAACTGAGGCAGCTTAATTATTTCAACCATTGCGACTAGAGATATAATAATAGAATGCCATAAAAGAAAAGAAAAGAAAAAGAGAATTCAAAGGGGAATGGGGGCAAAGGCAGTAGTATTTAATTTTCACACAACACCTGAACCAAATCAACTTGAGCAGTTTCCTACCAACCCCAATTCCCCAATTTTATTGAATTAAGGACCACAAAAGGTCACAGGTTCATGTGAAGATACAAACAAATTAGCAGACAAAGGCAAATTAGGAAAATAACCATTTCATTTTTCTAAAATAATTTCAAAATTATAAGCAATTCTGAACTTCGGAAAACAAAAAGAGATTCAAAAACGTAAATACAACAGGTTCTAATAAGTCATTAACTACAAACATAACTCTATCTCTATACCTTCTTCATTTGGTTAGGTGGCATTATCAGGAATTGAATTTAAGAAAAATGTGTTGTAGAATGCATGTTCAGAATCAAGACTCAATATACCAAATCAGATTAAGTCAACAGATGCCAAACCAGATATCAATATTGTACTTCACGAACTTACCGGGTCCGTTGAGATACAAGAGACACAGCTTCGAGACGGTGGCGATGGTGGCGGCGCAAACCTGGAAGCACGGAATCCGTAGCAATGAGGGGACCGTCAGAGGCTCCAAGACACGATTGTCAACCGCTGGAGACAGGCGCGCCGTCGTTGCTCGGTAGTATTCGGAATTTCTACCGGTGACGGGGAAGACCGAAAGATTTGGGGAGAGGAGACAAGAAGAGGTCTGGAGTGGGTTATAGCTAGAGTGGGTTAGGGCGACATTTCTAAAAAACTGAAATCTGGATTTGAGATTAGGGTTCCATACAAAATTTAAGGGTATAATTATAAATTTAACAATTTCAGTATCTAGTTTTAATTCAAACCAAACAGGATACTGAGACAAAATTCAGTCTTGTACACTACTACGCCAAACACAATACTAAGACTTTTTTAATTTCCTGTCTCTCAGTCACTGTCTCTCAGTCTCTGTCTCGCAAACAAACGCTACCTAAATTACATTAAAGTATGTTTTTATGAGAAGTGGCGGTTTTAGGTGACCAATAATCAAACTCGACCTCAATATTCGCATAAGCAGCGTTGACTAGGAGCCTCCTGGCATCCTTTCCTTTGAAACCCAACGCGAAATTCGCTGCAACGTGCCTAATACAGAATGCACGATAAGCAGCAGGTGGAGCTCACCATCCACCATTAAGTGCTTCCAAGGCGACCTTGATCTCATTGTGCCTATCGGAGATCATGAGGATGTCCAACTGAGAAGTCACGTACTGCCGTAAGTGAGACAAGAAAAAAGACCATGATTCTGTATTTTCACCCTCCAGTAGGGCAAAAGCAATAGGAACGATGTTAGAATTTTCATCCCAAGCTATTGCGACCAGCAAAGTTTCTCCAGAAACTGGCGATGATAGTGAAATAAAACTTGTAAATCCTCATCACTGACTATCACAAACAAGTCATACTTTATCCCACCAAAGACAACAGAAATTGGAATTCGATAATATAACTTTTCGATCCGTTTCATTCCATGCAGTCCCAATTTCTGCAATACGGTATTGTGAAAATCAATAAGGCTCATAGAAGCTAAAGTCTAATAAAGACGCTCAACGGATCATTATCAGTAAAGTTTATTCTCGATCGCGTTTTCTTCTTATTCGTGCCTTTATAGTGCACAAGAACTAGAAAACTATTCTCCGTAGCCATATTGAGTGTCACTCTAATGAGGATTCAACATTGTTGGCATTTATATAGGTTGAGCACGTTCAATAAAACAAATTATATTAATTCGATCTAACAAGGGTGTTACTAATACGTAAATCAAATTTATTTGTTACGATTTACCCTATAATCATGTTTTTAGGTAAATCGAATTCATATGATTCGATTTATCTTATTGCACCATTTATTCATGTAAATCGAACCTAGTAAGATCGATTTATTAAAAATGCCTATAAATCAAATGATCTTAATTCGATTTACTAAGAAACCCCCTAAATCGAACGAAATCAATTCGATTTACATCTAAAACTATAAATCAACTTCGTTGAATTCAATATACATAAAAATAGGTTTCTCATGTAACAAATTTTTATTTAGGAGATTCACGTAAATTTAAGTTTTATGTCATTTTTTTTACGTGAT
>NC_029786.2:79455437-79470693 GCF_000816755.2 Arachis ipaensis | reverse complement strand
GATAGAAACTAAGTAAGAGCTACAATTGATTTATTGAGAATAAAGTTGAAGTTTAATAAATACGAAAATAAGAGTACTGAATAGAAATTTTAATTTAAACTTTTATCATACTTATAACGGTTAAGTAAAAAAATTTCTGTCAAAAGAAAGTAAAAAATTTAAATATAATTTTATTTTAAAAACATGAAGAAATTCAAAAAAGAATTTATTATATATTTAATAATGAGAGAATAATAAAAAAACTGATTTAATATTTTTTATTTTTTATATATTTTTATATCAAAATATACTAATGTTGACAGTACATCAATTTAATATGGTAGGGACATAGGCCATGAGCATTAAATTCAAAGCATGAAGAGCTAACAAATATATCAGATCAGAGCTTTGAATTGCTTTAACTGGTCCCGAATTTGTACCGGGGTGCAGCTTATTGCATGTAGTAGTAGTAGTGCATATAAATTAAAAATTTACTGCATGTGTACAATTCCAGAGGGGAGTGGTACCACCACTAGTAGTAGAGAGTAGAATCCTATAGCCGAACGAAGCTACTTTCTGTGAAAGTACCGTGAGTCTGAGTTGGCTGTTGATTTAGTAACATTTACTCAGTGCTGGGCCAATTTTGTAATTTTCTCTACACATAAAGAGCAGAAGTACTAAATGGAATTTGATCTAGACAATGACAACTGGCCCCCTTGTCAAGTTTTTGGAAATCGAACCATTTATTGAACAGTATTATTTTTTGATTTATTGGTTTAGAAATTTATTCGATTAAATGTTGGTTTAATTTGGTTTTTTTTATATAATATAATATTGGTATTTTTGTTGAAAATGAGAGCATTTAGTGTAATTACAGATGTATGGATGTTACAGATAAGGCATGAACAATATACACGAGCACAATGACTTAGCGTGCAGGACACGTGTTGGTCACGTGGCGAAATCTCATACAACACATGGAGGCGTGTTGGCCACATGGCAACATCCTGGCTAACACATGGAGACGTGCTGCACATATGTCAAGTGTTAATTCGTTGTTATTTCAACATGTGACATGCATGTTGGTTGCTCTACCTATATAAGCCAAAGTTCATTCCCATTTCATTACGAAAAGAAGAGTTATTTAAGTGTGTTGGTGGTGTGATAAAGGGTACTACAAATATGGTGGTGTATCACAACTGTGGGATTATACAAAATATTCATGAGGGGATGAGCTTTGCATGTGAGAATTTATTTTTGTTTGTGATTCCATGCACCATGACGTTTGTGAAGCTACAGTACGGTCTCTGTCAAAACATAGAGAGCGATATCTTAAAGAGGGTAAGCAATATTCTATACTGGAATCCTATTATCATATTAGGTGGCCTAATACAGTTTGATATTATGCCGATCATTGACGAAGCAAGTATGCAGCGTGTGTTCCATATTCACTGACAGACTCAAGTGCAATAACTAAAGGTTGAGTTATATGTTGAGTTTGAAAATATAGATGCAGATGGAATTTAACATGATTCAGACATGGAAGGTAATAGAGTTGAAGTGTATAAAGGAATGAACAGTGATAGTGAAGAGGACTTCAAAGCTACCTACGAAGCTGATAAAGAGGACAAGGATGGTAATGTGGGAGGTGAAGCAGTAGCGAAAAATGTAGTAGTTTCACCTGTAGTTAGTCAATCAATGGATGTTCCACCTTTTATACGTAGCTTGGTTATTGATGCCATGCATGCACCGGAATTCCCCAAATATGCAAGCATAGGTACGTGGAGTGAATAATACGTTTTTCTTAATTTATATTTTGGATGGATCAATGAGTGACAATTTCTTTTTTGGGTAGGTGGTGCTGATCCTGAGGACGGAGAGTTCATGATCGGAATAGAATACAGTTCTACAAAGTTGGTTGTCGCGACAATTAGGAGTTACACTATCTTTAGATGAGTCGACTACAATGTTTATGAGTTCGAGCCACAAACATTCTATGTAAAATGCAAGACGTATGGTCGTGGGTGCGATAAGCTTATCCGAGTCAACTTGATACGAAAGAAAGATTGTTGGGAGATATGGAGATACAACGGAAGGCACATGTGCACCATATAGAGGTGTAAGTTACCAAATTGGAAAAAAAATTACCGCAAAACCAAACCAACATTTTACAATAACTGATCTAGAAACCGAAAAAACTGATTTTTTTGGTTTTTTTCGATTAAATCGATAAGTTTGGTTCGGTTTTTTGTTTTCTTAATGAAAATCGAACTAGAGAATAACATGCAGTGCCAATGATTTTACAATTTTACCCTTTAATCTAACATCAAAATATCTAAATCTAAGTGAGTGACTCACTCACGCAAGATGCAGCGCCCCCCCTTCCGAAACTCAGAATCTCCTTACCTCCCTCCCTCCATTCTCCTCCATAGAGCCTCCTTCCCTCCATCTATAGTGCCTCGCTCCCTCCTCCTCCATACGCGGTGCTCTTCCCGCCATCCTTCCCACGCATTCCACGGCGGTGAAGCGTTCCTCGTCGCGCTATCTCGCGAGTCCCAACCGCGACAATCTTCTCCGTCACCAAGCACCTCTCTGTTGCCAAGAAGCCTATGCCATCACTAAGCAGCCCTCTCCGTCACCGAGAGCCCCGCGCTGTCATCAACCCTCTCGTGCAACTCAACAATGTCTTCTTCGGAGGTTAATATATTCACCAATTTTTAGAATAAAATTTGTTGTTGTTGTTGCTGGTTTTGAACTTTACTTTTCCTAGTTGATATTGATTTGTTTGTCTTAACTTTTAATTAGATAATAATTTGTTGTTGTTTCTGGTTCTGAACTTCACTTGAGTGAAATTTATTGTTGTTGTTGCTGATTGTTGGTCCGAATTTTAAATTAGAATGACATTTGTTATTGTTGCTTGTTCTAAACTTCACTTGAGTTAAATTTGTTGCTGTTGTTGCTCATTTGCTGGTCTTAACTTTTAATTAGAATGAGATTTGTTATTGTTGCTGGTTCTGAACTTCACTTGAGTTATATTTGTTACTAATTTGCTGGTCCTAATTTTTAATTAGATAATAATTTGTTATTGTTACTAGTTCTGAACTTCACTTAAGTTAAATATGTTGTTGCTGTTGCTGATTTGTTGGTCCTAACTTTTGAGTAGATAATAATTTGTTGTTGGTCCTTATTTTTGGTGGCTGGTGCTGTAAAACTTTGTTACTATAATTTGTTATTACTGTTTGAGACCAGATTTGTTGTAATTCTTGTTATTTGATAACAATTTTTTTTAGATAATAATTTGATGTATGTTGTTGTTCATTTGTTAGGTTTATATGTATGCAGCCAGCAAGCAATGAACCCACACTTGAAATTAGAGGTGAAAATGTTGAGTCTATGGTGTGGTTCGTCAATAATTTGTTTTATGTTTAGTTATTGAGATGGATTGAAATTGTATTGATTTTCAATGTGATGTACTGTTGTTATTTCAAGTTTATTAACTATTTTGAACTTTATTTTAATGTGATTAATGACCTATTTAATTAGGATTTAAAAACTGAAAAAAGTTGACTGAACTAAACCGTTTTTTGGTTCGGTTGGTATAGAAACAACAAACCGATTGATTGATGTCCGAAGAGAACTTATCAAATCGGATCGGTTGGTTTTTGGTCCAAAATCGAACCAAACTAAACTGATAACACCCCCAGCACTATGGGAACGATTTCACAGGATCATTCCAAGTCAGATTTAGACACGGTTGCTGAGGCTATAGTTGACACCGACTCATTGACGAACTGATTTTTGCTAGTAAAGAATTTTCACAAATAAGTTCTCGTTGCTAGTATAGTTTCTAAACCAACAGAGAATTCTTTCGTACAAAAATATTGTTTGTCACTTAAGAAAACCCAATAAAATTTATAACCGAAGTATTTAAACCTCGGGTCGTCTCTCAAGGAATTGCAGGGAAGTATGATTTATTATTGGTTATGGAGAAAGGTGTATTTATGGGTTTTTGAAAGGTTGAACAGGGAAATTAAATAGCAGGAAAGTAAATTAATAACTAGAAAAACTCTTGGCAAGGTATGAGAACTGAAAATCCCATCCTAGTTATCCTTATCAGGTGTGATGAGAATTGTTTATTGCTCCCACTTAGTTAACCCTTACTAAATAAAGGAAAGTCAAGTGGACTAATTAACTTGATTCCTCAAGTCCTAGTCAACTCCTGTGGAAAGACTAGCTTTAGAGGGATCCAAATTAATCAGCAATTCCCAATTTTCAATCAACAGCTGAGTTTGACAACTCAAGTGTCACTAATTACTCAATCAAAGCCAAAAGAGAGAAAAATCTAAATTATTTATATCATAAATAGAAGAGAGTAATCATAAATTTGAAATACCTCAATGTGTATTAATTATGAAAATCAATCCTAACATGGAATTCATAAACCAATATTGGGAAAATAAACAATTTAAAGTAATAGAATGAATAAAAGTAGAAGAGAACATAAATTAAAGGAACATTGAACCTAGAATGAAGAAATAACCATAAACTAAGAGAAATCCTAATCCTAAAAACCTAAGAGAGAGGAGAGAGCCTCTCTCTCTCTCTCTCTAAAACTACATCTAAAACCTAAAATTGTGAATTATGAATGTTATGTTTATGAATAGATGGATTTCCCCACTTTATAGCCTCTAATATGTGTTTTCTGGGCTGAAAACTGCGCCAAAACAGCCCAGAAATCACCCCCAGTAATTTCTGATACGTCCAGCACGCGGCAAAGTCACGCGTACGCGTTGTCCACGCGTACGCATGGATTGCATTTTTGCCATGTCACGCGTGCGCGTGATCCATGCGTGTGCATCGCCTATCTTTGGAGCAGCTATAAAAAATTATATATCGTTGCAAATCCCCAGATGTTAGCTTTCCAACGCAACTAAAACCGCGTCATTTGGACCTCTGTAGCTCAAGTTATGATCGATTTAGTACCAGAAGGTCAGGCTGGACAGCTTTAGCAGTTCCTTCAGTTTCTTGTATTCCTTCCACTTTTGCATGCTTCCTTTTCATCTTCTAAGCTATTCCTGCCCTGTAATCTCTGAAAACACTTAACACACATATCATGGCATCGAATGGCAAATAAGAGAGGACTAAAATTAGCTAAATTAAGACCAAAGAAATATGTTTTCAATCATAGCACAAAATCAGGAAGGAAAATGTAAAACATGTGAATTGAATGAATAAGTGTGAGTAAAGAATTGATAAAAACTACTCAATTGAGTACAAGATAAACCATAAAATAGTGGTTTATCAATCTCCCCACACTTAAACATTAGCATGTCCTCATGCTAAGCTCAAGAGAAGCTATAAAGGAGTGAAGAGGAATGGTAGAATGTATGAAATGCAACCTATCTATATGAATGTAACTACATGCAAAATGTTTCTACCTACTTGGTTAAAAGTAAACAAATCCTTCAAGAAGAAATATGAACTGGATCTCACTAATTCAAATCACAAAATAAAGTACAAGTAAACTTGTAGAAGAAAATAGCTCATGAAAGCCGGGAACAAAGAATCGAGCCTCGAACCCTCACTAGAAGTGTATGCACTCTAATCGCTCAGGTGTTTAAGGTTCGATCTCTCAATTCTCTACTAATCTTGCTTTCTAAGGCTTGCTTTTCTTCTACCAATCAACAAAGAATTTAATGCATAGATACACATATCAAGAGGTCTTTTAAGGGTTGTAATGGGGTTAGGGTCAAGGTAGGATTGTATTTGGTCAAGTGGACTAAAATCTGAATCCTTAATTAACCTAAACTTCCCACCTAACTTAAGGCAATCCATGCAATCAAAATACAAAACCTAACTGTCCATTAACCATGTTTTTCCACATATTCATGCATCCTGATTCGAGTATAGTACATATGCATTGCTATCACCATTTACTTTAGGGCATTTTGTCCCTTTTTTAGTTATTTGCTCTTTTTCTTTTCTTTTTCTCTTTTATTTTATTTTATTTTATTTTATTATTTATTTTTTTTAATTTTCTCAATGCATATGATTAAATTATTGAATGCATGAATATGTCCTAAACATTTCTTTCACATTTTTATAAAGAAGTTTAACATACTTAATTTCCAAAACCAAACGTTTCCAAACCCACTTTCCCCACACTTAATTCATGAGCACTCTCACTAGTCTAAGCTAACCAAGGATTCAAATTAAGGACATTTTTGCTTTCCGCTTAGAGTTAATGATGTGCTAAATTAAAGAACAAAGGGGTAAAATAGGCTCAAAATTGGTTTGTAAAGGATAATGAAAGGGTAAGGCCATATGGGTATGTAAGCTCAGTGAAACAAAGGCCTCAATATATAAGTGCATGCATACATCAAACCATGGAAATATAGAATTAAGCAAGACAAAGATCACAATTTTAGAAAGAAAAACACACACAAAAAATAAATTATTGGTTGATAAGATGCAACCAATCAAGTAGGCTCAAAATCTCATTGGTTTTGTGTGTTCGAACTCTAAAACCATGTTCCAAATTAAAATTTCTTCAAACAAGTTTTTCGAAAAGTTTAATTCAAATTAGTGAAATACTATAAAAAGTTTCTTGAAAAAGAAAATATTACTTCAACCAAGTGGTAAAATATGCACACAAATCAAACAAACATGCAATCAAACATGCAAATGCAACAACTAATTTAACAAAAAAAATTTAAACATTAGTGTTGAGACAGAAAAGTAGCTAACCCCCGGAGATCGGTATCGACCTCGCCACACTTAAAGATTGCACCGTCCTCGGTGCATGCTAAGATATGCAAGTGGACCGGCTGCTACAACTGATGCTATTCTCCAAAGAATGTGCGTAGGAACTTGTGTGTATCTCCCATGTAAACGTCTTCCGATTCCCTTCCTGGTGGCCATCCTGAAAGAAAAAGGGAAGAAAAGTAACCCAAAAATAAAGATAGAAAACAAATAAAATATGGGTGGGTTTATGCCGAATAATGAGGGTCTCAATTACATGGTAGCTACAACATGCAAGTGAGAAAACAATAGAAGCACATGGCATACCAGTGGTGCAAAATTTGCAACAAAGGGGGAAGAGATAGTAGATAATGAAAGACAATATAACTTCATGTCAATGCAAAAGGAATACAGAGATCATAAAAGATTGACATTGACAGAAAAATAATATCACCCAACATTGTAAAATAAGTCACTAAGCACCAAAATAATACCAGAAAAGATGTAACAGTTGAATAAGAAAATTTAACACCAATAAAAAAAATAAATTTAGAAAAGAAAATAAAGATATGCACAAAATTAAAATGCAATGAATGAAAGTATGCAAATAAATTAAGTAAAATAGAATGAAAGAGAATAAGGATGAGAGGTTAAAGGAATGAAGAAGAAGAAAGTAAGAAAGAAGGAAGAAAGAAGTAGAAAGGAGAGAAGAAAAGGGAAAGAAATTAAAAACAGAACGTGATGCGCGCGCGCAAGGCACGCGTGCGCGTGAAAACTGCATTAACCATGTGACGCGTATGAGTTGCCCACGCGTACACGTGGGTGGTCTTGGAGGCAAAAGGATGCGCACGCGTCAGGGACGCGTACGCATGGGTGATGTTGTGCCTTGGGCACAGTGCCCGCACCAGGCCAGCACAACTTTTGGCTTGACACCTCTTTACGCCGATTTGTAGGGTCACGCGTACGCGTGGAAGGCTGATTTTGCAATTGACGCGAACGCGTCAGGGATGCGCACGCGTGGGCGTGTTTGTGCCTAAAGCACGCCTCTAGTCATGCTTCCGCGCAACTTTCTGTAAGATTTAGCGTCGCATGTGACGCGTGCGCGTGATGCACGCGCACGCGTGGAATGCGCTCTTTTTTTTATGCAGTATGCAGAATGCAAAATGCAGATGCTGATGCAGGCATTATTAATGAACACTAACAAAAATAAAACTAAGAATAAAACAAAACAAAATAAAACTAAGACTGAAAAGGAATGACGATACCATGGTGGGTTGTCTCCCACCTAGCACTTTTAGTTATAGTCCTTAAGTTGGACATTCGGTGAGCTCCCTGTTATGGAGGCTTGTGCTTGAACTCATCCAGAAATCTCCACCAATGTTTGCAATTCCAATAGCCTCCGGGATTCTACACTAGTTGCATAAAGCCTTCAAGCAAGTTAAAGCAAGTGACAAGGCCCCATGAGTGTTGATTGCCAGAATGAATTCCGGGGTCCCAAACCTTGCTTTTGCACCCGTCTTCTTGTTGGCCATCTTTGTTCCAACCGGGTGGTAAGCAATCCGAATTCTCACTGAGACATCCAAATAACTTCCTAGACCCATACAATTTAGTATTCTTCCAACCATGATAATTCAGCCGTTAGCTTCCTACCATAATGAACCTAAGATTGTGTTGCCAATCACTAACCATCTCCCTCTTACTCTTAAAGCCACAAAGAGCTCTAAGCTGACCATCTGTCTCAAGTAGCCCATATTCAAGTGGGAAGGTAAAGGTTAAAGATAAGTGTTTTACCCACTTGAATGTTGTATTGGATGGTAATGGCTTTGGGAGAGGTGTTTCTAATGATCTTGCAAGCTCCACTCCCTTGTGCTCTTCTTTGAATTCTTCCACCTCCTTGTAAGCTTTTTCAATTTCAACCTCTTCTTCTTGGTAGCTTTCTTCTAATTCAATCTCTTCTTCATTGTTCACCAAGGGCATGGGAGGTTGTGCTTCTTCTTCTTTAATCTCCATGTCAAGTCCAATGGGAGAGGATTCAAATATAGATAAGAATTCATCAATGATTGAATCCATCTCTTGATCATCCTCTTCAAAGTCTTCAACTATGATATGCCTTGGAGGTTGTATACCATCCTCAACAACAAATTCAAACTCCTTAGAAGGGAGTTGTATGATTGGGCTTTCCCATGGACGTTCCGCATCTCCTAAGTCTTCGACCACTTCTTCCTCTTTAACGATTACGGCTTCCTCCAATTGTTCCAGTACAAAGTCATACTCCTTATTGTCCACCGGAGTTTTTAGTGTCTCCTTCATGCTACGTTCTTCATTAGATTCTCCACATGAAGCCATGGGGTTCCTTGAGTGTCTGAACGTCTGGAAGGTAATTGATTTATTGCTTGCTCCAGTTGATGAAGGGTTGCATGAAATTGATCTACTGTTTCCTTGAGACAAGCCTGTGATTCTTGGTTCGATGGATATGGACATGGTGCATATGGAAATGGTGGTTCTTGGGAGTAATTCGATTGGAATTGGGGTGGATAAAGGTTAGGGTCATATGGAGGTGAATGGTTGTAGGTGGCTTGTGAGTATGATGGTTCAAAGCTATGTTGAGGAGGTAGTTCATTGGCATATGATGGAGCTTGCTAATAACTACAAGGGGGTCCACCATATCTATCATCTTGGTACGCACCTCGGAATGGCTCTTGACTATAGTAATTTGGTGGAGGTTGGTTGTCACGAAAAGGTCCACCATAACTATTGTCTTGGCATGCATTGTAGAATGGTCGTCGTCCATGGTACTTTGGAAGGTGTTGTTGCCGAAAGGGTTGATCAGATCCTCGTGGCTCCTTCCATTTTTGATTGCTTTGACCTTGATGCATGTTCCTGTTATAGCTTCCATTCCTTACAACAACATTGGAACCAAACTTAAAGCCAGAAGGGTGAGAACTCATAGTAGCTAATAAAAATTAAAAATTAAAAACAAAAACAAAAGCAAATAAATAAGCAAAAAGCAAATATTTACAATAACCACTAATAAGGCACACGTTTGCAATTTCCCGGCAACGGCGCCATTTTGACGAACTGATTTCTGCTAGTAAAGAATTTTCACAAATAAGTTCTCGTTGCTAGTATAGTTTCTAAACCAACAGAGAATCCTTTCATACAAAAATATTATTTGTCACTTAAGCAAACCCAATAAAATTTATAACCGAAGTATTTAAACCTCGGGTCGTCTCTCAAGAAATTGCAGGGAAGTATGATTTATTATTGGTTATGGAGAAAGGTATATTTATGGGTTTTTGAAAGGTTGAACAGGAAAATTAAATAGCAGGAAAGTAAATTAATAACTAGAAAAACTCTTGGCAAGGTATGAGAACTGGAAATCCCATCCTAGTTATCCTTATTAGGTGTGATGAGAATTATTTATTGCTCCCACTTAGTTAACCCTTACTAAATAAAGGAAAGTCAAGTGGACTAATTAACTTGATTCCTCAAGTCCTAGTCAACTCCTATGGAAAGACTAGCTTTAGAGGGATCCAAATTAATTAGCAATTCCCAATTTTCAATCAACAGCTGAGTTTGACAACTCAAGTGTCACCAATTACTCAACCAAAGCCAAAAGGGAGAAAAATCTAAATTATTTATATCATAAATATAAGAGAGTAATCATAAATCTGAAATACCTCAATGTGTATTAATTAAGAAAATCAATCCTAACATGGAATTCATAAACCAATATTGGAAAAATAAACAATTTAAAGTAATAGAATGAATAAAAGTAGAAGAGAACATAAATTAAAGGAACATTGAACCTAGAATGAAGAAATAACCATAAACTAAGAGAAATCCTAATCCTAAAAACCTAAGAGAGAGGAGAGAGCATCTCTCTCTCTCTAAAACTACATCTAAAACTAAAATTGTGAATTATGAATGTTATGTTTATGAATGGATGGATTCCCCCACTTTATAGCCTCTAATATGTGTTTTTTGAGCCAAAAACTGGGCCAGAAACAGTTCAGAAATCGCCCCCCAGCGATTTCTGATACGTCCAGCACGCGGCAAAGTCACGCGTACACGTGGATTGCATTTTTGCCAGGTCACGCGTGTGCGTGATCCACTCGTGGGCATCGCCTATCTTCGGGGAAGCTATAGCAAATTATATATCGTTGCGAAGCCCCAGATGTTAGCTTTCCAATGCAACTAGAACTGCATCATTTGGACCTTTGTAGCTCAAGTTATGGTCGATTTAGTACTAGAAGGTCAGGCTGGACAGCTTTAGCAGTTCCTTCAGTTTCTTGTATTCCTTCCACTTTTGCATGCTTCCTTTCCATCTTCTAAGCCATTCCTGCCCTGTAATCTCTGAAAATACTTAAAACACATATCATGGCATAGAATGGTAATAAGAGAGGATTAAAATTAGCTAAATTAAGACCAAAGAAATATGTTTTCAATCATAGCACAAAATCAGGAAGGAAAATGTAAAACATGCGAATTCAATGAATAAGTGTGAGTAAGGAATTGATAAAAACTACTCAATTGAGCACAAGATAAACCATAAAATAGTGGTTTATCACCCATCCATGAAGGTAAAATCTATAATTGTGGAAGTCCAGTCAAGGTTCAACTACACGATCAGTTATCGAAAGGCTTGGCTGCCAAAGCAAAAGTCGATAGCTACAGTTTTCGGTGCTTGTGAAGAATTTTACCAAGCTTTGCAATTGTAGTTCTCGGTAATGGTTCAGAAGATACCTGGCTCTGTATAACGGGAGTGAAGAGGTGGACGGTGTTAAGATACTTCACCACATATTCTGGAGTTTCAATCCACGCATTAGAGCATTCCAACATTGCAAGCTTTTGGTTCAAGTTGACGACACACACCTTTACGAAAAATACAAAGGTGCCCTTTTGGTTGCAGTTGCACAAGATGGAAACTAAAATATTGTGCCGATTGCTTTCGCTATCGTGGATAGGAAGACTTCTTATGCGTGGCACTTTTTCTCAGTAATATAAGAAGGCATGTTGTTAGAAGAGACAACGTGGATATAATCTCTGATCAACATGAGTTAATCCGGACAGCAGTAAATCGCAAATTAATACAAAAATCTGATACGATAAACTAAAATATGATATAATAAACTTACAAAATTAACTTAAAAATACAAATAACTTACACAGAAATCTAATCAAATAAACTTACAAAACTTTTTACTAAACACCTGCTTATTTCTTCTAAGCATCCACTTCATCCCCTTGCCCATCAAGCCCTTACCAAACCCCGATAGAGTAAACATATCCAGTGGATTTCTCTTCGTCCCTAGGTTATATGGATAACCCCTATCTGAAACACCGACGTTGGGCATGGCCGAGCTACCTTCCTCTCCCGGAGCATATGCACCAGGATTGTACTCGTCAACAACCTCCTATTGTGCCACGTTCAAGTCAAGACCGCTCGACATTGTTAGTGGTAGATTGACACGAGCTGTATCGAGTAAAATATGCGAAGCGATGCTACTACTCCCTCGGATATCAACTGACATATGATCTGAAGTGCAGTCAGAAGTAGCCTCCCTTTGACAAGAGGCCTCATCTACCGACACCTGATGTGGTGGAGACAACTCCTACTGCGGCTCAAATGTGCTCCAATCTGGATGACTAGTTGATTACCCACACTGATGGCAACCCATTGCTGGATATAATCTTCCCCATCAAAAGGCATCTCGGTGGGATTGACGAGAAGCCTAAGTATAGCGGACTGTAGATCAATCTCTTGTCTAATGTAGTAGGTGATGGTAATGGTGGCTTGTGGTGGCTGTGGTGAATATGATTGCTTTGACTGTGTTGGCTGTGGTGATTGTGGGTGGTAATAAGAAAATGTTTGAAATACTACATACTGAGAAAATTATTGTTGCTAAGGTGGTAGTGGCTGAGGGGGTTGCTGAGAAACTTGCTCTTACAATCGCAACCATACTCCAAATAAATGCAAGTATTAATTATGGTAATCAGCAGACGGTCTAAAGTCCCAAATTGAAAGAGGGTGTTATTCCCGCAACTAAGAGTCGCAGCAGTTGCCCCAATCCTCTATCCATCCCGCATGTACCACCCTCCAGTCATGATGTTGCACTTCGCGAAGAGTTATGCAATGGTCTTCCATTCTAATGACTTTTGCATGCTCAGTGTTGGGTTGTGCTTACCCAAATTGGCGTATTAGTCGGTGCATAGGTTGCCTTTCGGCACACTCAAACGACAATAATGGCGCCGCTGTGTAACACACTTCATGGTGTCCATGTAGCTCATCGAGTATGATTAGTCCTTCATACGGTCGCCAGACAAACTGCAACATGTTATTAGAAAATTACGATCATGTTGGATATTAACATACAGAGAACAAAAACACTAACCTCTGCCATGTAGTCTATTTTCCGCCTAAAAGTTACTTTGGTCTTCGATGTCCACGCTTTGGATCGTGGGCAATGACTCCACTTACAACACATAACCTTAAAAAACATAAAAAAATGTGCCATCAATAAACTATGAAATTTTCATAAAATATGGACCATCAATAAAATACAACTAAAATATTAACTATTACCTCCGAGCAACTGGTATTTTAGCTGGTGCAATATGCTGTCTCGGAACGGGTGCAATCCACGACATTCGTTCCCACACCTGAATAAGCAAACGATTAAGAGGGCTATCCATCTCCATGCAATCACACCGTGATGCACGTCACAATGCCATATAGAGATGCGCAAGACATGCTACCCCTAACTGTAAGTGTGGATCCGCTGAAAATCGCAGAGCAGTAGTATATATTTAACGTGGGCATAGGTCGTCGACTTATCCGCGAAGAGGGTCGAACCCAACAAATAGAATATGTGGCATCAGACGTATTTTTGAATAGACTCCAAAGTGTCTAATGGCTCTCTGTATCTGATATGGCAAACTCATGCCAGCTTTATATAAGATTGGGAGAAACTATTCACAACGAGTTTGCTACCGAAAATCGTGATGCTCTGATGGACCGAGAAGTCATGAATACTATCTACCCCTACCGGTTACAACCTCTCCAATAATTGATAGCCATATATATGAGTCATGTCTTCCAGTGTAATGATAACCTCACTCATCTGTAATACGAAGATGTGACTCTCCAACATCCACCTTTCCACGAGAGAAGCTAGTAAGAAGGCATGTTCTTTGATCTCTTCAATTTTTGAGACATGGTAAAATCCCATTGTCCGTAAGGCGTCATCTACCATTGGATTCTACGTCTCTGGTGGATCAAGTTTACGGACCATAAGGTTCCAGTTAGGCTGGAACAACAAAAATATATTTATTAATTATACAAATAATACAATTAAATATATTTATTAATTATTATTTATTAGTTTAAACAAATAAAAATTAAAAATATAATGCTAAAATAATAATGCTAAAAATAATAAGCTTTAAATACAATAAATAAGTAAAAAATAATCAACTTACATCATTAGGATGATCCAAAAAAATTGATAATATGTTCTCCAACTATCATATAATCATGTACCGTTTTTTATATACAAACTTATAATTTTTTGTATAAGACTCATTTTAAATACACATATTTCATTCACCACTCTATTTTTTTCAGTAACACAATAACTCTTTTTACTATGCCTTTCTCTCTCGTTCACTCACTCTCTTCTCTACTCTACTATGCTTCGTCTGTCTTTGAGAAAAGGGGGTTGAGTTCAATTTAAAGAGCTTTCACCCCTGCATCACATATTTTCGGAGCAGGACACTGTCCTCTTCATGTAGACAGCTGCCAATGTGCTCCATGTGTATTGCAATAGCTGTTAGAAATATCTGAAAAACGTGCTCAAAATTTTTGAAAAAGCTGCTCAAAGTATTTGCAAAAGCACAACATACCCCTTGCGTATTGCCATGGTGCCACGACGTACATAAAGTTGCTCAAAATTTCTATAAATATTGCAAAAACACGCCCCTTGCGTGTTGTTCTGGTGCAAACACGTGTACAAAGCTGTGACGAATATCTAAAAAGTTGTGAAGAATCTCTGATGAAGCAGTATTAACACGCCTCTTGCGTGTTGTTTTAGTCTTCCTTTGTATATCCACAACTCCGCAAAACACCCCAATTGTCAATATGAGATGCTTTGTCCCTTCTGTACCGCTGCTTTCCTACTGTCTTCATCCAATCATTCATACTCCTTTCCATGGCAAGCTGTATATTGGGCATCACCGTTGTCAATGGTTACATCCCGTCCTCTCAGTGAAAATGGTCCAAGTGCGCTGTCACCGCACCGCTCAACTTCTTCGGTTCTCGATCATGCTAGAATAGGATCCAGTGATCCTTTTGCGTCTGTCACTACGCCTAGCACTTGCGAGTTTGAAGCTCGTCACAGCCATCCCTTCTCAGATCCTACTCGGAATACCACAGACAAGATTTAGCCTATACCACAAAGACTCTGATCGTAAATCAGGAGGCTAAGAGATATGCATTCAAGCTTGCTTTCATGTAGAACGGAAGTGTTTGTCAGGC
>NC_029786.2:79444258-79455128 GCF_000816755.2 Arachis ipaensis | reverse complement strand
AATAGAGTATTTAAACCTTTTATAATCCTATTTAAGTTTATAAATAGATAGCACAACAGCAAAATTAAATAAATTAACAATCCAATTAACAATTAATTTAATTAACCGTCAATATATATACTAAATTACTAACAATTATAATTTGGTGAATGCTATCCTACCCTCTCTAAAATAATATGTAAGTTACTTTTCTGATGTGTCATATTTTAATTGGGTGTTTATTTTAACTTGAGTTACTTTAATCTCATGAGAGTTAATAATATCTTGGAAGACGGTGACGGCCTGACAGAAGAAGAAAATGGAACACCCAATAAGACAGTGATACTTAGGAGGCACAACAACGGCGACAAAAGAGTGGGGAGGAGTAAACGTAATTAGAGAGAGTTGGAGTATTTCTGGAAGAATGATTTGGGAAGAGAAAATAAGACACCCAATGTGAGACGGTGATGCTTGGGAGGCGAACGACGACGATAAAGGAGTACAATGGGAGGAGTAAACGTAATTTGAGAGAGTTGGAGTACCTTTTCTGGAAGAATGATTTGGGAAGAGAAAATAAGACACCTAATGAGACGGTGATGCTTGGGAGGCGTAATGACGACGACGACGAAGGAGTGGGGAGGAGTAATCGCAATTAGAGAGAGTTGGAGAACCTTTTCTAGAAGAATGATTTGGGAAGAGAAAATGAAGCACCAATGAAACGGTGATGCTTGGGAGGCGCAACGACGACGAAAGAGTGGAGAAGGTAACTCAAGTTAAAATAAACACCAATTAAAATGTGACATATCAAAAAGAATAACTTATATGTTACTTTAGAGATGGTAGGATATCATTCACCTTATAATTTAGTGAGTTTTCAACAGTCGCTAAATATGAAAAAGAGTATAAGGGTCTAACAATCTTTAGTTGGGTTTTTCCTCTCTCTTTAAAACAAATAGCTTAATTAAAAAATTGGCTCATTTTCAATTCGGTTGAATTCATTTTTTTTTGTCAGTTTTCGGTTCATCATCAATTTTAAAACAAATGATTTTGATTTAAGAATGGAATCGATTTAGCCAATAATTTTCGGTTCAATCTCAATTGGTTGAACCGACCATTTTAAATCGATTTTTAGAACTATATACCTTATGAAATGTGATTACTATCTTAGGGAAAAAAACACCAGCCATAAGACATAAGTTTATTCTTTCCAAAAATGTATATTTGTATTTCGAAATTGTTGGGTCAACAAATTAATTTGTAACAAAGTTTCGAATAAATTCTTTTAAAGAAAGAAAGAAGAGATAGCAAGTGAAAGGAAAAAAATGATAAAAAGAAGAGGAAAAAAAGGAAAAAACAAAAGATATTTTGCTTAAACACAATTTTTTTATGAAAATATAAAAAGAAAAAACAAATTTTTTTATCTAAATAAATTTTTTTATGAAAACACATCAATTCTTGAAGAGAAACACAATAAGAAAAATAGGATCATTTTCACTTTTTACTTAAATAAAGAAAATAAAGAAAATACTTTGACTTAAATACAATAATTTTTCACAAAAATACAATGTTTTTTACAAAAAACATAAAAAAAATATGAAAATATTTCTAATTAAATAATTTTCTTTTACCCAAACCGTAACTATATCTATACACGACCTGGTTATCGATCGTCAAATCGTCACTAAAATACGGGATCATCAGTTATCAGGTCAAAAAATATTTTTTTCAGCGAGACAATTTTATCCCGAGCTATCGGTGATGTCGTTCCTTCTGGCGCCAATAATTTTGTTGACAGCTGAGTCTCTTGTAAATAATTGAATTCTGAAGCAATTTATTGACGACAATAATTAGGGGTGGCAAACAAGATGAAACCCGCTTGGGTCGGCTCGCATAACTCGCCAAAAAAAGCGGACCAAGTTAAAAATTTGAGACTATCATAATAAAAAAGTCCGTTTAACTCGCACTGCCTAACCTACTGATTTTTGCGGGACGGGGCGGCATATCTTTTTAATATCTATTAGTTTAAAAACAAAAAAACAAAAATTGACGGGCTTGACCCGCCAATTCGCCAATCTGCTATTAGACAGGGTGGGATAGAAAATTGGAACAACATTACTAGGTAAATAGGATGAACTAGCCCCCCAAATGACGAGCTTTTGGCGGGAGCTGAACGGGACGTGACGAGATTAGTTAGCCTGTTTGCCACCCCTAACAATAATATATATTATTGGTGCACGAAATCGTGATTGTTCATTCCTTGGTAACGGCGCCAAAAACTTAATACGCACATTCATAATCTTAGTTCTTTGTCACAACTTCGCACAACTAACCAGCAAGTGCACTGGGTCGTCCAAGTAATAAACCTTACGTGAGTAAGGGTCGATCCCACGGAGATTGTCGGCTTGAAGTAAGCTATGGTCATCTTGCAAATCTCAGTCAGGCGGATTCAAATGGTTATGGAGATTTGATAATTAAAATATAATTAAAATACTGTGTAGAAACTCTACCGTTGAAAATACATAAGTGAAAATAGGGTAGACATGGCCGAGTGGCCAGCCTCCTATGGAGGTCTAGAGATCTAAAATGATCAAAAGATGATCCAAACATGTAAATACAATAGTAAAAAGTCCTATTTATACTAAACTAGTTACTAAGGTTTACAGAGATAAGTAAATGATGCAGAAATCCACTTCCGGGCCCACTTGGTGTGTGCTTGGGCTGAGCATTGAAGCTTTCACGTGTAGAGGTATTCCTTGGAGTTGAACGCCAGTTTGTAACTTGTTTCTGGCATTTAACTCTGCTTTGCAACTTGTTTCTGGCGTTTAACGTCAGAATAGGGCAGAAAGCTGGCGTTAAACGCCAGTTTGCGTCATCTAAACTTGGGCAAAGTATGGACTATTACATATTATGGGAAATCCCTGGATGTCTACTTTCCAACGCAATTAAGAGTGCGCCATTTGGGTTTCTATAGCTCCAGAAAATCCACTTTGAGTGCAGGGAGGTCAGAATCCAACAGCATTTGCAGTCCTTCTTCAGCCTCTAAATCAGATTTTTGCTCAGGTCCCTCAATTTCAGCCAGAAATTACTTGAAATCACAAAAAAACACAAAAACTCCTAGTAAAATTCAAAAATGTGATTTTTATTTAAAAACTAATAAAATTATATTAAAAACTAACTAAATCATACTAAAAACTATGTAAAAACAATGCCAAAAAGCGTATAAATTATCCGCTCATTACAACACCAAACTTAAATTGTTGCTTGTCCCCAAGCAACTGAAAATCAAATAGGATGAAAAGAAGAGAATATACTATAAATTCTAAAATATCAATGAAACTTAGCTCTAATCAGATGAACGGGACTAGTAGCTTTTTGCCTCTGAACAGTTTTGGCATCTCACTTTATCCTTTGATGTTAAGAATGATTGGCATCTATAGGAACTCAAAATTCAGATAGTGTTATTGATTCTCCTAGTTCAGTATGTTGATTCTTGAACACAGCTACTTTATGAGTCTTGGCCGTGGCCCTAAGCACTTTGTTTTCCAGTATTACCACCAGATATATAAATGCCACAGACACATAATTGGATGAACCTTTTCAGATTGTGACTCAGCTTTGCTAAAGTCCCCAATTAGAGGTGTCCAGGGTTCTTAAGCACACTCTATTTTTGCTTTGGACCTCGACTTTAACTGCTCAGTCTCAAGCTTTTCACTTGACACCTTCACGCCACAAGCACATGGTTAGGGACAGCTTGGTTTAGCCGCTTAGGCCAGGATTTTATTCATTTGGGCCCTCCTATCCACTGATGCTCAAAGCCTTGGATCCCTTTTACCCTTGCCTTTTGGTTTTAAGGGCTATTGGCTTTTTCTGCTTGATTTTTTTCTTTTTCTTTTCTCTTTTTTTTTTCACAAGCTTTTCTCTATTCACTGCTTTTTCTTGCTTCAAGAATCATTTTTATGATTTTTCAGATCATCAAATAACATTTCTCCTTTTTCATCATTCTTTCAAGAGCCAACAATTTTAACATTCATAAACAACAAATTCAAAAGACATATGCACTGTTTAAGCATTCATTCAGGAAACAAAAAGTATTGTCACCACATCAAAATAATTAAACTATTTTTAAGGATGAATTCAAAAATCATGTACTTCTTGTTCTTTTGTGATTAAAAGCATTTTTCATTTAAGAGAGGTGATGGATTCATAGGACATTCATAGCTTTAAGACATGGACACTTAGACACTAGTGATCATGTAGTAAGACACAAACATAAACATAAAGCATAGAGAATGAAAACAGAAAAATAAATAGCCAAGAAGATTAAGGAATGGGTCCACCTTCTTCCTCTTGAAGAACTAATGATGTTCTTGAGCTCTTCTATATCTCTTCCTTGCCTTTGTTGCTTCATCCCTAGTGATTTTGGTGCTCCTATCCTTAGTTGCTCCCAATAGTTGTGTGGAGGAAAATGTATCCCTTGAAGCATCTCAGGGATTTCTTGGTGAGGGAATTCCTCAGGCTCTTATTAAGGTCTATGAGTGGGCTCTCTTGTTGTGCAGTCAAATGCTCTACTACTGAGTTATGGACCCCAGAGATGAATCTCTCCATCTCCCATGACTCAGAGGTAGAAGCAATTGCCTTCCCTTTCCTCTTTCTTGAGGTTTCTCTGGCCTTAGGTGCCATTGATGGTTATGGAAAAACAAAAAGCAATGCTTTTACCACACCAAACTTAAAAGGTTTGCTTGTCCTCGAGCAAAAGAAAAAAGAAAGAAGGGGAAGAAGAAGAAAATGGAGGAGATGGAGGTGATTGGTAAAGGGTATTTGGGGAAGAGAGTTATGAAAAGGTGTGAAGAAGAGAGAAGAAGAGGTGGGATAGGTGGGGATCCTGTGGGATCCACAGATCCAGAGGGGTCAAAGACTTAGCATCCCTGCTCCATTTAGGCGTGCAAACGCCCTTAGAATGCATGTCTGGCATTAAACGCCAGCTTGCTGCTTGTTTCTGGCGTTACTCCATGCTCTGTTCTGGCGTTAAACGCCAGTCTGGTGCTTGTTTCTGGCGTTTAACGCCAGCTTGATGCTTCTTTCTAGCGTTAAACGCCAGTTTGATGCTTCTTACTGGCGTTTAAACGCCAGTAAGCTCTTCCTCCAGGGTGAGCTATTTTTAATGCTATTTTTCATTCTATTTTTGATTTTTTTCAGTAGTTTTTGTGCCTTCACATGATCATCAACCTAAAGAAAACATAAAATAGCAATGGAAAATAAATAAATATAATTAAATAACATTGGGTTGCCTCCCACAAGCGCTTCTTTAATGTCAATAGCTTGACAGTGAGCTCTCATGGAGCCTCACAGATGTTCAGAGCATTGTTGGGACCTCCCAACACCAAACTTAGAGTTTGAATATGGGGGTTCAACACCAAACTTAGAGTTTGGTTGTGGCCTCCCAACACCAAACTTAGAGTTTGACTGTGGGGGCTTTGGTTGACTCTGCAGTAAGAGAAGCTTTTCATGCTTCCTCTCCATGGTTACAGAAGGAGAACCTTGAGTCTTAAATACAAGGTAGTCCTCATTCAGTTGAAGGACCAACTCTCCTCTGTCCACATCAATCAAAGCTTTTGCTGTGGCTAGGAAGGGTCTTCCAAGGATGATGGATTCATCCTCATCCTTCCTAGTGTCTAGGATTATGAAATCAGTAGGGATGTAAGGGCCTTCAACCCTTACTAACAACTCCTCTACTAATCCATAAGCCTATTTCATTGATTTGTGTGCCATCTCTAGTGAGATTCTTGCAGCTTGTACCTCATAGATTCCCAGTTTCTCTATTACAGAGAGTGGCATGAGGTTTATCCCTGACCCAAGGTCACACAAAGCCTTCTCAAAGGTCATGGTACCTATGGTACAAGGTATGAAGAACTTTTCGGGATCCGGTTTCTTCTGATGCAATGTCTGCCTTATCAATGCACTTAGTTCATTGGTGAACAAGGGGGGGTTCATCCTCCCAAGTCTCATTACCAAATAAACTGGCATTCAACTTTATGATGGCTCCTAGATATTTAGCAACCTGCTCTTCAATGATGTCTTCATCCTCTTCAGAGAAATAATAGTCATCAGAGCTCATGAATGGTAAAAGGAGGTTCAATAGAATCTCTATGGTCTCTAGATGAGCCTCAGATTCCTTTGGTTCCTCAAAGGAAAACTCCTTATTGGTCAGTGAACGTCCCAGGAGGTCTTCCTCACTAAGATTTACATCCTCCTCCTCCTCTCTGGGTTCGACCACACCAAGTAAGGTTATGGCCTTGCACTCTCTTTTTAGATTCTCTTCTGTATTGCTTGGGAGAGTACTAGGAGGAGTTTCAGTGACTCTTTTTCTCAGCTGGCCCACTTGTGCCTCCAAATTTCTAATGGAGGACCTTGTTTCATTCATGAAACTTAAAGTGGCCTTAGATAGATCAGAGACTATATTTGCTAAGCTAGATGGATTCTGCTCAGAATTCTCTGTCTGTTGCTGAGAGGATGATGGAAAAGGCTTGCTATTGCTAAACCTGTTTCTTCCACCATTATTAAAGCCTTGTTGAGGCTTTTGTTGATCCTTCTATGAGAAATTTGGATGATTTTCCATGAGGGATTATAGGTGTTTCCATAGGAGTTCTCCCATGTAATTCACCTCTGCGATTGCAGGGTTCTCAGGATCATAAGCTTCTTCTTCAGAAGATGCTTCTTTAGTACTGTTGGATGCAGCTTGCAACCCATTCAGACTCTGAGAAATCATATTGACTTACTGAGTCAATATTTTATTTTGAGCCAATATGACATTCAGAGTATCAATTTCAAGAACTCCCTTCCGCTGAGGCGTCCCATTACTCACAGGATCGTTGTTCCTGCTCATATGAAAAAGAAGAGAACAGAGAAGAAAATATGGAATCCTCTATGTCACAGTATAGAGATTCCTTATATGAGTATAAGAAGAGAAGAATAGAAGAAGGAAAAGATAAGAATTCAAACACAGAGGAGAAGGGTGGGCTCGAATTTTTGAGTGAAAGAAGGGTGTTAGTAGATAAATAAATAAATAGAAGGAGATGAGAGAGGGGGGAGAAAATTCGAATTTAATTTAAACTAAAAGGAAAATAATTTTGTTTTTATTTTAAAATTTAGTTAGAATTCGAAAATTAAAAAGAGAAATAAAATTAAAATTAAAATTTGAAACAATTAGTTAATTAAAAAGAATTTTGAAAAAGTGGATAGGAGTTTTCAAAAATTAGAGAGAGAAAATTAGTTAGGTGGTTTTGAAAAAGATATGATTGAAATAGAAAATTTTTTAAAAATAAACCAAAAAGTCAAGTAGTTAATTGAAAAAGATTTGAAAATCAAATTTGAAAGGGTGAGAAGTTAGAAAATATTTTGAAATTGATTTTGAAAAAGATATGATTGAAATTGAAAAGGATATGATTGAAAATCATTTTGAAAAAGATTTGAATTGGAAATTAAAAAGATTTGATTTTGAAAATTGAAATTGATTACTTGACTAACAAGAAACTAAAAGATATGATTTTAAAATTTAAAGATTGAACCTTTCTTAATAGGCAAGTAACAAACTCAAAAATTTTTTTTGAATCAATCACATTAATTGTTAGTAAAGATTTTGAAAAATATGGAATAAAATAAGAAAAAGATTTTTGAAAATCAATTTGAATTTTCGAAAATATGAAAGAAAAAATGAAAAAGATTTGATTTTTAAAAAAAAGATTTGAAAAAGATAGAATTTTTAAATTGAAAATTTGATTTGACTCATAAGAAACAACTAAACTTTGAAAATTTTTTGAAAAAAGTCAACTCAAATATTGGAAATTTATGAGAAGAAAAAGGGAGAGATTTTTTTTTATTTTTGAATTTTTAATGAAGAAAGAGAAAAACAAGAAAAAGACTCAAAACATGAAAATTATGAATCAAAACACTAATGCATGCAAGAATACTTTGAATGTCAAGATGAACACCAAGAACACTTTGAAGATCAAGATGAACATCAAGACTTATTTTTGAAAATTTTTAAGAAAAGAAAAACATGCAAGACACCATACTTAGAAATTTTCAAACTTTAGACACTAATAATTCAAAAATGCATATGAAAAATAAGAAAAGACACTAAACATGAAAATGCAAAGATCAAACAAAGAAGATCATCAAGAACAACTTGAAGATCATGAAGAACACCATGCATGAGTTTCGAAAATTTTTAGGAAATAAAAAAATGCAATTGACACCAAACTTACAATTTGACACTAGACTCAAACAATAAACACAATTATTTTTGGTTTTATGATTTTATTAGTCTTTTGGATTTTTCAAAAATTAATTGGAAAAAGAAAAATAAGGATCTCAAAATTTCTAATGAGAATTCCAGGAATCATGCAATGTTAGTCTAAAGCTCCAGTCCAGGAATTAGACATGGCTTACTAACCAGCCAAGCTTTCAGTGAAAGCTCCGGTCCAAAACACTAGACATGGCCAATGGCCAGCTAAGCTTTAGCAGATCATTACATACAAAAGCTAAATTGCTGAGAAAGACAAAGAAGCTCTTCTCTAATGATAGTTGAAACCTCGGTCCAAAGGATTAGACATGGCTTTACAGCCAGCCAGACTTCAACAGATCATCATGAAACTCTAGAATTCATTCTTAAAAATTATGAAGCCATAGAATAATTTATTATTAGTTATTTTTTAAAATTGTTCGAAAATAAAAAGAACAAAAACAAAAACTTAAAATTAAAATAAAATTACCTAATCTGAGCAACAAGATGAATCGTCAGTTGTCCAAACTCGAACAATCCCCGGCAACGGCGCCAAAAACTTGGTGCACGAAATCGTGATTGTTCATTCCTTGGTAACGGTGCCAAAAACTTAATACGCACGTTCATAATCTTAGTTCTTTGTCACAACTTCGCACAACTAACCAGCAAGTACACTGGGTCATCTAAGTAATAAACCTTACGTGAGTAAGGGTCGATCCCACGGAGATTGTCGGCTTGAAGCAAGCTATGGTCATCTTGCAAATCTCAGTCAGGCGGATTCAAATGGTTATGGAGATTTGATAATTAAAATATAATTAAAATATAAAATGGGATAGAGATACTTATGCAATTCATTGGTGAGAATTTCAGATAAGCATATGGAGATGCTTTTGTTCCTTCTGAACCTCTGCTTTCCTACTGTCTTCATCCAATCATTCATACTCCTTTCCATGGCAAGCTGTATATTGGGCATCACCATTGTCAATGGTTACATCCTGTCCTCTCAGTGAAAATGGTCCAAATACGCTGTCACCGCACGGCTAATCATCTGTCGGTTCTCGATCATGCTAGAATAGGATCCAGTGATCCTTTTGCGTCTGTCACTACGCCTAGCACTTGTGAGTTTGAAGCTCGTCACAACCATCCCTTCGCAGATCCTACTCGGAATACCACAGACAAGGTTTAGACTTTCCGGATCTCAAGAATGGCCGCCAATAATTCTAGCCTATACCACGAAGACTCTGATCATAAATCAGGAGGCTAAGAGATATGCATTCAAGCTTGCTTTCATGTAGAACGGAAGTGTTTGTCAGGCACGCGTTCATAAGTGAGAATGGTGATGAGCGTCACATAATCATCACATTCATCATGTTCTTGTGTGCGAATGAATATCTTAGAGAAGAAATAGGCTTGAGTTGAATAGAAAAACAATAGTACCTTGCATTAATTCATGAGGAACAGTAGAGCTCCACACCTTAATCTATGGTGTGTAGAAACTCTACCGTTGAAAATACATAAGTGAAAATAGGGTAGACATGGCCGAGTGGCCAGCCTCCTATGGAGGTCTAGAGATCTAAAATGATCAAAAGATGATCCAAAGATGTAAATACAATAGTAAAAAGTCCTATTTATACTAAACTAGTTACTAAGGTTTACAGAGATAAGTAAATGATGCAGAAATCTACTTCCGAGCCCACTTGGTGTGTGCTTGGGCTGAGCATTGAAGCTTTCACGTGTAGAGGTATTCCTTGGAGTTGAACGCCAGTTTGTAACTTGTTTCTGGCGTTTAACTCTGCTTTGCAACTTGTTACTGGCGTTTAACGCCAGAATAGGGCAAAAAGCTGGCGTTAAACTCCAGTTTGCGTCATCTAAACTTGGGCAAAGTATGGACTATTATATATTGCGGAAAAGCCCTGGATGTCTACTTTCCAATGCAATTGAGAGCGCGCCATTTGGGTTTCTGTAGCTCCAGAAAATCCACTTTGAGTGCAGGGAGTCAGAATCCAACAGCATCTGCAATCCTTCTTCAGCCTCTAAATCAGATTTTTGCTCAGGTCCCTCAATTTCAGCCATAAATTACCTGAAATCACAGAAAAATACATAAACTCCTAGTAAAATCCAGAAATATGATTTTTATTTAAAAACTAATAAAATTATATTAAAAACTAACTAAATCATACTAAAAACTATGTAAAAACAATGCCAAAAAGCGTATAAATTATCCACTCATCAATTATCCTTTTTATGTAGTTAGCGAAGGCTAAGCTTTCTGTAATTAATTTATTAATTAATTGACAATAGTTTAATCAAGAGCGAGATAAATAGAAATAGGTAAAGTCACTACTAACTTGAATAGAATAGTCAACAAGCTATACACCTTCATGGCTTCATGCGATTCATGCATGTGGCTTTTCTAATAGTGCGTAGCTGCCCCGTCCATCTCGCTTTATATCGACCACTCGCTTTTTACTGACGATCCAGCCGACCCTCCTCCCAGTTCCATCACCGAGTGTGATGCTGATGATGATGAAGAAGATTTTCTCTGCGAGGACTATTTTTGATGTATTTGTATTTATTAGTTAGTGAGATTTTTATTAAGTTTGTATTAAC
>NC_029786.2:79432779-79444243 GCF_000816755.2 Arachis ipaensis | reverse complement strand
TATTAATAGTATAGACGACGAGGTCGTTGATATGATTATTAAAAAATTAGAGGTAAATACCAAATTGGTACTTGAAAGATTTTAGTATTGATAAAATGGTACCTGACTTTTGTTAATCACAAAATTGTACCTGAATTATTTTAAAAAGTGACAAGCGTACTCCCAAGTTCGTCAGAGCACATTTCCGATGAGCATGATGCTGATGTGGCCATTGAATTTTACTGATATAGAATCCTTGTTAAAATAATTTCTTAGCTATAATTACCAATTAAATTAAACCAAAGCATAGGTGGAAAATCACTAACTCAACGTACACCTTGTCCTGAACCATAAATTGGGGCTTTGAAGCTTGATTTGCCCCAAATTTGCAGTCTAGAACATGAATTTGATCAATGCTCGTGGGAAAGGTGGTATGGGGAGAAAGAGCCCATCAATGAAAGCGTTCGAAATGGATGGCATGTCAGAGGTTGTGACAAAAACCTACGATAAAACGTGCTTTTGTCGCCTTCCAGTTGTTCCGTTGAAGTCGAAGACAATTTGCAGCCTTCATAGATGATTTATACGATGCCCTATGTGGAAGGTAAGAATCGAGATTTTGTGCATATAAAATGAAGACATGGGACTGTGTCTGTTTATTCCATTTTCTCTATTTTTCACATTTTGATGTTCTTTGTTTATCTAATTTGTGAATACGTGATGACTAGTCATCTTAAATAGTTTTTTAGGCTTAATTTTTATTAGTTTTCTTAGTTTTTAAAATCAAATTCTTATGTTTTTAGTGAGATTTTGATGAATAATCATATGTTTAAAGTTGTGTTAGAATAATTGTGTTTTCAGGATATAATTAAGCAAATCACGATGAAATCAACAAGAAAATAAGCTTGGTAACGCCAGGCTCAAGGAGGCCAAGTCCAATGCCTAAAACACCAAGTTGGGCATCCAAACCTAGAGCCCAGCTCTAAGGATTGGCGCCCAGCTCCCACACCTCAAGCCCAACAATTTCGTGCTTGGGAGGTAGCAAAAGGGGCTTACGCCTAGCTGCAAGACTTGGAGCTTAGCTCCAAGTACACTTTTCACTCCTAGTAATCCAAAGTGCTTCAAAGCCCAGTGCCAAGTCCACCAAGCCCAGCACCAAGTGCCTAACCAATTCCCAAAAAGCTTCAATTCAAGTCAAGATTCAAGATTTAAATAATTAGTTAGCAACAACCTCTTCTTGAAAGATAAAATTTAGTTGTTAGGATTAGATTAGATTAGATTAGATTTGAATTTAAATAAGTTATCTTTCTCTTTGAAAGATAAAATTAGACTTTAAATTTCAATTAGTTAGGAAGTTAGATTATAAATAAGTGAACAAGGTTCACACCATCGGACACCATCTTTGACCGAACATCTCCTTCTCTAGTTTTAGTTGTTTTCTTCTCTATCATGAGCAACTAAAACTCTATTGTTAAAGGTTAGGAATTTTGTTTTGTTTTTATGGATTAGTTATGCAAGTGTTTTTTTATTTTATTTTATTTGACTCATACTTCTCTACTTTTTCAAGATTGAGTTTTGTTTTTCATCTTTAATGGTTAGAAGTATTGGAAAATATCCTAATTCTATTTTAGATTTTGTTATTACTTTGAAAATTTTAATATTGAAATTAGCTTGAAACTCATCTCATAATATTCAATTATGTAGAACTAGTCTTTGAATATGTAATATTTAATTCTTAATTCTCTAAGCTCCTTTTAGTCATCAACATTCTCCTCTTATTTGTTCTTTCTTTTCTTCAAGATTCACAATCCTCTTTTCAAGGTCTAATTTATGTAATTAGAGATTCGATTAGATGTTGCTTGCCTCAATCCTTTAGTCCTCGTGGGAATGATATTCACTCACCGTGGTATTACTTGATGCGATTCGGTGTACTTGTCAATAATACAATCGTATCAGTTTTGGCTCATCAATTCATTTTGCCTCGGTAGAACAAACAAATTTGGTGTAGGTATTTTCAATGGTTGGATGAGATATAAGAACATTGTATGAAAGAAGAAGGATCTTCTGGGAAAACAAGGTGGGCAATGTAGATGTGAAGAAAAAAGGCAAAGTTAGTGATAAGTGTGTAGATGGTATAGAGATTGATAGGATGGTAATAGTGCTTCTTGTGATGACTGAAATGAATGAGCACTTTAGGAGGGTTGGGTTGCTTCTGAGTTTCATTTGTATCAGAGTTGGATTAGGTGTGGCTGTGAATCTATTTTATTTGGCAAGTAGGTAAATGGTTTAGAATTTAGAGGTTTAATGTTGACATAGTTTAGTTCCTTTGTATTGTTCCCAGTAAATGAATGTAATTGAGATGTAGAACAAATAATAATGAATGAATGAGGTTCTTTCACTTTATGTACAAAAAAATATATACAGAAGGGTGCAAAATAGCAAATAATGTGAAAAACATACTAACTTGTAATAGACAAAAAATTTTAATAGATAAAAAGTTGCAGATATCCTACTTAAAGTATTGCATAAGGAGCTACAATTCAATAGTCCAAAACACAAGCAGGACCATGCTAAATGTTCAAGTAAAGACTTAAAATCTAAGATACAGGCCACAAAATTCTAATATGGTCACATGACATTCAGACACAAGATAGTATCACATTTTAGACCTCTATATCCATAACAAAAAAAATTAGATAACAAAATAGTACTAAGTTGCATAATGTCCCACTATTCGTTATTATTGTCATTGATAGATGATTCAGTTGGTGGTTGGCCTGTTGCTTTCTTCCTCTTCAAGGATGGGACAGGCATAAACCCTATGAACCTATTTTGGGTAGCTTAGGTTGCTACTGCCTTGGTTTTCTTAGTCACAGTTGGTGATCTAAATGGAGCTAAAGCTTAGGCTTGAGAATTGGGCCTTTCCATTGGTCTAACCACTAGGCTATGTGTCACTGGTCCAGTCCTAAAATTTAGGACTATAGCACTCGATGGCCTAGTTGGGATTAGAGGTGCAGGCCTAATAGGAGGCCTCACAACAACATTCTTAACCTTACTTTGAGGAGGAGGTGGTGGTGTAGCTGCTGCAGATGGTGTGGAGATAGTTGGTGGTGCAAAATTGGTTGTCGTTCTTTCCTTTGAGCGACTTCCTCTGCCTTTGGCATGAACTGGGTTTTCTCTCACCAATGTTAGTCTGCCCCTCCTTATAGTTGTTGGTGCTGATGGTCTTGGGATAACTTGGGTGGTGCTACTGAGGCACTTCCACTTGGTTGTAGTTTGTTGTAGCTAGTGTAGGGCTTGCAGTTGGTGAGCTGAAGTAGTTGCAATGGTTCCATGGTTGACAACACCCTAAACCATACAACCACATGTGAACAAGTAAAGTTGTTCATACATATTTCAGAAAGCAAGAATAGCTAAACTTGACTTTGTAATGGTTTCTTTACCTCTTCAGGTTGAGTTTATGGATGGCCTTGGGTGAGTTGCTCCTCATCTGCAACATAAGCAGCATGTGCAGCCTCCAAAGTATCCTCCCAATTTGCTTCTTATTCCCTTACTTCTTCCTCATTTAGATCTTTTATACCAACAGTTGGTTCATTAGACCTCTCTGGACATGTCTTGCTATTATGTCCAGCCTTGCATAGCTAAAATATGATAGTAAATAAACACTTACTTACATACAGCCAATTGAAAAATAGTGTGACACATATAAACCCAAATTATTATTGACTTACTTTGTTGCAGGTTTGTCAAGTAATCTCTCCATATTTTGTTTGTCATTGTACTGGCTCCCAGATTGAAACTTAGTCCCGTCCTTTGCCTTCTTCTTTATAGGCCTGCTAATGGGCATCTTGTATGAAGGAGGGAGACATGGCAACCCTTCATGATGATCCTAGTATTCTTAACTTGACACACTATTAATGTGGTACTAATAGGTCTGGTGCACGAATTCTCACGCTTCGTACAACTAAACCAGCAAGTGCACTGAGTCGTCCAAGTAATACCTGAGTGAGTCAGGGTCGATCCCACGAGGATTGTGGTTTGAAGCAAGCTATGGTTATCTTGCAGATCTTAGTCAGGTGAATAGGAGATGTTAGATTTATGAGATCTGAACTAGGTTGATATGTTTACAATGATAATCTTAAATGGTTAAGGCTCAGAGTTGCTTTGTCCTTCTGGATTAACTCTGGTCTTACTTCCTTCTTCAATTGTGAATGATTTCTTCTATGGTAGGCTGTATGTGATCAACGCCTTTCTTGAGAGGTTGCCAATGCTCCTCTAGATCTGAACACCAGGGTTAGTGCGCATCCAGTCTGATTGAGGGTGAAGCTCCTACAGTCCATTATCCTTAATGATCCTACTTAAAGCGCCACAGACAAGGTCGGATCTTCCGGATCAGAGAATGCTACGTCTTTAGGTTCCAGCCTCTACCATAGAGACCCTAATCTCCCTATACCTCGGCTGAACTGGTGTCTCGAAAAGTCCCCAACGAAGTTGTGGATTATCCGTCTGAGAGATGTATAATCAAGCTGGTGGTTCGATGCTTTCCAGTCACATATTCACACGAACCCAGGAAGAACACAGGTGATTGTTAGGCACGCAGTCTTAGTATGAAGAACGAAGATGATTGTCAAGGGTCATCCCGTTCATCATGTTGAAGAATGAATATACATAGAATTGAATCAAACACGGATTGAAGAGAAACAGTAATACTTTTATTAATTCATAAAACTCAGCAGGGCTCCTCTCCTCAACCTAGGAGGTTTAAAAACTCATACTGATAGAAAACACAATGATAAATGAAATATGATGTGCGTCCCCCTTATGAGATGTGTAAAAGTTCTTTAAATACTAAACTAATGACTAAGGATTACATAAGAAAGGATAAAACAGTCTTTTAGTGCTAAAATCCACTTCTGGGGCCCACCTGATGAGTGTTTGGGCTGAGCTTTGATGAGATCCATATGCTATGAGGCCTCTAGGGCGTTGAACGCTGGCTAGGGAGTCCTCTTTGGGCATTTGGATGCTGGTCTCTTCTCCTTGGGCGCTGTATGCCTGAAAAGGGCTAGGAGGCTGGCGTTGGATACCGGTTTTGGGCCTTCTATTCTGAATCAAAGTTTGGACTATTATCTATTGGTGGAAAGCTCTGGAAGTCATCTTTCTATAGCCGTTGAGAATGCTCCATTTGGACTTCTGTAGCTCCATAAAAGCTCTTCTGAGTGCAAGGAGGTCAGATCTGGATAGCATCTGCAGTGCTTTCTCTGTCTCTGAATCAGACTTTTGTTCCAGCTCCTCAATTTTAGCCATAAAATACCTGAAATTGCACAAAAAGCACACAAACTCAAAGTAGAATCCAAAAATGTGAATTTAACACTAAAACCTATGAAAATATAATAAAAACTAAACAAAACATGCTAAAAACTATATGAAAATGATGCCAAAAAGCGTATAAAATATCCGCTCATCACAACACCAAACTTAAACTATTGCTTGTCCCCAAGCAACTAAAAACACAGTAGGATGAAAAGAAAAGTAAGATACAATAAATCTCATAGTTTCCAATGAAGCTCAGTTTCAATTAGATGAGCAGGACTTAGTAGCTTTTTGCTTCTGAATAGTTTTGGCATCTCACTATCATTGAAACTCAGGAATCTCTAGGAACTTAAAATCTAGATGATATTAATGACTCTCCTAGTTCAGTTCTTTTTTATTCTTGAAAACAACTTTCAAAGTCTTGGCCGTGACCCTGAGCACTTTGTTTTCCAGTATTACCATCGGATACATAAATGCCACAGACACTTTTGGATTGTGATTTAGCTTTGCTAGAATCCCCAGCTAGAGGTGTCCAGAGTTCTTAAGCACACTCTTTTTTCTTTGTACCACGACTATAACTGATCAGTCTCAAGCTTTTCACTTGACACCTTTACACCACAAGCACATGGATAGGGTCAACTTGGTTGAGACGCTTAGGCTAGGATTTTATTCCTTGTAGGCCCTCCTAACCATTGATGCTCAAAGCCTTGGATCCTTTTACCCTTGCCTTTTGGTTTAAAGGGTTATTGGCTTTTTGCTCTTACCTTTTGGTTTAAAGAGCTATTGGCTTTTTCTGCTTTTTATTTGTTTATTTTTTTCGCAATTTTTTTTCTTATTTTTCGCATGCATATATTATTTTTTTTCTTTTGCAACATGATTTTTTTTTCTTTTTGCTGCTTTTTCTTGCTTCAAGAATCAATTTTTGAATTTTTCAAATTATCAATAATACTTTTCCTTTTTCATCATTCTTTTAAGAGCCAACATTCTAAAATTCTAACTTCAAATATGCACTGTTTATTCATACATTCAGAAAACAAAAGAAATGCCACCACATCAAAATAATTGAACAGTTCTTATTATAAACTTGACTTTCATGTATCTCTCAATTCTTTTCAATTAAAATTTTCTTTTAAGCAAGGTGAGAGATATATGGAATATTTTATAGCCTTAAGACATAAATGCAAATGATCATGCAACAAGAACAAGAGAACAGACAGTACAACATAACAGAAAACAGAAAAATACAAAAGGAAAGGAGATAAAGAGAACGAATCTACCTTTAATGGTGGTGGCTAGTACTCCTTCTTGAGGATCCAATGTGGTGTTTGATCTCTTCAATGTCACTCCTTTGCCTTTGTTGTTCTTCCCTCATAGCCCTTTGATCTTTTCTAATGTATCTTTGGTCTTCCCTTATTTCATTGAGGATGGTGGAATGCTCTTGATGCTCCATCCTCAACTGATTCATGTTAGAGATTAATTCTCCCATGGAAGTATGCCATTGATCGCAATAGCTTTGAGGAGAAAAATACATCCTTTGAGGCATCTCAGGGATCTCATGCTGAGGCGGCTACACAGGCTCTTGTGCGTGCTCTCTAGTTTGCTCCATCATCTTCTTAGTGATGGGCTTGTCCTCCCCAATGGAAATATATCCCTCTATGACAATTCTAGCTGAATTACATAGATTATAAATGAGGTGTAGGAATGCCAACCTTGCTTGGGTGGAAGACTTCTCAGCTATCTTGTACAATTCTTAAAGAATCACCTCATGTACCTCCACCTCACTTCCAACCATGATGTAATGGATCATGATGGCCCTTTCAATAGTCACTTCTGACTGATTGCTAGTAGGGATGATAGAGCATTGGATGAATTCCAACCATCCTCTAGCTATGGGCTTGAGGTCAAGCCTTCTTAGTTGAATGTGCTTGCCTTGGGAATCCCTTTTCCACTGTTCTCCTTCCACATAGATGTTTGAGAGCACTTAATCCAGTCTTTGATCAAAGTTGACTCTTCTAGTGTAAGGATGAGGATCTTCTTTCATCAGAGGCAAGTTGAATGCCAACCTCACACTTTTCGGGTTGAAATCTAAGATTTTCCCTCGGACCATGGTACTCCAATTCTTTGGATTTGGGTTCACACTAATGTCATGATTTTTAGTAACCTATGCATTAGCATAGAACTCTTGCACCATTAAAATCCCAACATCTTGAATGGGATTGGTTAGGACTTCCTAACCTCTTCTCCGAATTTCTCTTCGGATTTTCGGATACTCATTCTTCTTGAGCTTGAAAGGGACCTCAGGGATCACTTTCTTCTCTACCACTACTTCATAGAAGTGGTCTTGGTGGGCTTTGGTGATGAATCTCTCCATCTCCCAAGATTCAGAGGTGGCGGTTACTGCCTTTCCTTTCCTCTTTCTAGAGAATTCTCCAACCTTGGGTGCCATAAGTGGTAATGGAAAGTAAAAAGCAACGCTTTTCCAACACCAAACTTAAAAGCTTTGCTCGTCCTCGAGAAAAAATAAAGAAAAGAGAAGAATGGAGTAGAAGAAGAAAATAGAGGAAGATAGAGGGAGAGAGAGGGCTCGACCGAATGGGGCTTATGAGTGTATAAGAGAGGTGTGTGTATGAAGGGTTATGAAGAGGAGTATTTGTAGGAAGTGGATAGGGTTGGGTTCGGCCATGGGTGGGTGACGGGCGAAAAATTGCCGATTAGGAATTTATAATAAGAACAGCGTTGCAAGTACAGTTCTTAACCGACAAAAATTTCACTTATCAATTTAGAAAGAGTTGTCACAATTTAAGAATAAAATACTGGGAGTAGAATTCCTAGGTCGTCTCCCAACAAGTTGACAAAAGAGTGCAAGTTATTGGTCAGGAATTTTCTGAAAATTTTTAGAGTTGGAGAACGGGAAATTAAAATAATTATTAATTAAGGCAATAAAAATTAACAAGAGGTTTTATATATTTGAAATAAAAATCCTTGACTGGGAGAAGATTAATTGGAAGTTCTATCCTTGTTGAATTTTTTCAAGTGTAATGGTAAGAGGTTGTTATTTCTACTTAGTTATCCCTTACCGAATAAAGGAAAGTCAAGTAACTGAACCAGCCCCAATTCGCAAGTCCTAATCCTCTCCTATGGAAGGATTAGCATTAGTGACTAGAGAGCCAGCCAACAACTTCCAATTTCCAATTAACACCTGAGTATTCCAACTCGAGGGTCTCCTTTTAATCAACTCCCAAGCCAAGTTGGGAGTCTACTCCATTGACATGAATGCCATTTTCATAAACGATAAACGGGAAAGAAAAGAAGACATGGAAGTTCAAATAAAATAATAACACACAAGAAGGTGCTTTTAAGCTGTTAAGTTCTAATTTAGACTCACTTTTAAGCTTGTCCCTTTGATGCTTAGTAAAATTGGGACGGAAGGTACGACTAACCAGATAATTAGCTATAGGTGCATACCAAGGAACTACTTTAGATATTGCGTGCAAGCTATCAAATGGAAAAGTATCATTGATAGGAGTGGAGTCATTCTTAATGTGCTCTAGGCGACTCAAGTAGTCCACCACTAAATTCTGGGAACCACTCCTATCTTTGATTTCTAAATCAAATTCTTGCAGCAACAATATCCAACGTATTAACCTTGGTTTGGACTCTTTTTTAGCTAACAAATATTTTAGAGCTGCATGGTCTGAGTATACTACCACCTTAGTACCAAGTAAGTAGGCTCGGAATTTATCCAGAGCAAAAAGATAGCCAGAAGCTCTTTTTCAGTGGTAGTGTAATTAGACTGAGCAGCGTCTAAGGTCTTAGAAGTATAAGCAATTATAAAAGGGTCCTTACCTTCGCGCTGAGCCAGCGCCGCTCCTACTGCATGATTTGAGGCGTCACACATAATCTCAAATGGCTGGCTCCAGTCGGGTCCTCTCACAATCGGAGCTTGAGTCAAGGCGATCTTCAGTTTATCAAACGCTTCCATGCAGTCCTCACTCAGCTCGAGCTCAATATCCTTCTGCAGCAGTCGGGATAAAGGCAATGCTACCTTACTGAAGTCCTTGATAAATCTCAGGTAGAAACCTGCATGACCAAGGAACAAACGGACTTCCCTAACGGAGGAGGGGTAAGGTAAACTAGAAATGACTTCTACCTTTGCTGGATCAACTGATACACCAGTATTAGAAATAACGTGTCCTAGAACAATACCTTGTTTTACCATAAAATGACATTTTTCAAAATTTAATACAAGGTTTGAACTAACACACCTGTCTAATACTCTATCTAAACTATCCAAGCAAAGGTTAAATGAATCACCATACACACTAAAGTCATCCATGAAAACTTCCATACAGCTCTCAAGAAGATATGAGAAAATACTCATCATGCATCTTTGGAAAGTAGTCGGTGCATTATATAAGCCAAAAGGCATCCTCTTGTATGTATACGTTCCAAAGGGACATGTAAAAGTAGTCTTTTTCTGATCTTCAGGAGCTATATGAATTTAAAAATAGCTAGTGTAACCATCTAAAAAACAGTAGTGTGATTTACCTGACAAGCGATCAAGCATTTGATCAATGAATGGCAGGGGGTAGTGATCCTTGCGAGTAGCCTAGTTGAGGCGCCTGTAATCAATGCACACCCTCCAGGAGTTCTGCACTCTAGTTGTCAAGAGCTCTCCATACTCATTTTTCACTGTTGTGACTCCAGACTTCTTAGGCACCACCTGTACTGGGCTAATCCATTCACTATCTGAGATGGGGTAGATGATGTCAGCTTCAAGCAACCTGGTCACTTCCTTCTTGACAACCTCTAGAATGGTGGGATTCAGCCGCCTTTGAGGTTGACGAACAGGCCTTGCTCCCTCTTCTAAAAATATCCAGTGCTCACAAACTTGAGGGCTGATGCCTACTATATCCGTCAAGCTCCACCCAATTGCTTTCTTGTGTCTTCTCAGAACACTAAGCAGCTGCTCCTCCTATTGGAAAGTGAGTTCCCTTGCAATAATAACTGGGAGCTTCTGATTATCCTCAAGGTAAGCATACTTGAGGTGGGGCGGAAGGGGCTTCAACTCCATTTTCTGCTCATGGCTAGGCACTTGATCATCTGGAGCCATGGGAGGTGGCAAGGTGTCTTCATCTTGTTCAGAAGGCTTCCCCACACTTGCACCTTGCTCCGTATGCATCTCTTCTACTTCTTCTTGGTGAACTGCAACTAAAGTTTCATCAATGATGTCGCACTGGAAGATGGAATGATCTTCCGGAGGATGCTTCATAGCTTCATCCAGGTTGAAGCTCACTGCTCTGCCATCTATCTCAAAAGAGTAAGTTCCTGAGAAGGCATTGACGAATGAATTTTTGACGGTTTAGAATTTCACAAATGAATTCTCGTTGTAAAGTATAGCTTCTAAACCAACAATAATCCTTTCATACAAAAATTTGTTTGTCACAAGTAACAAACCCCTAAATTCTATAAACCGAAGTATTTAAACCTCGGGTCGTTCTCCCTAGGAATTACAATGAAGTGTCTTGTTATTGGTTATGGATTGTATTTATGAATTACCTCTAATTGAATTGAAAGAAAATAAAAGGAGCAAAAGTAGATCTACAACAAAACATAAGAACAACATAAAGGAAATTACAACAAAAGAATAGAAGAAGAATGAATGTTAAATTTAGCTATTTTGAGTCCTAAAAAGCATGTTTTCACATTCAAGCACAATTAAAGGAGAATATACAAAACCATGCTATTTCTTGAATAAATATGGGTAAAAGGTGATAAAATCCCCAAAAATCAATACAAGATAAACCCTACAAATGGGGTTTGTCATATGCCTCCATGGTGAGTTTGTAATGAACATAATCTTCAAACTTGTTATTCTTCCTCTAGATTGCTGTAATCCCATGACAACAAGGTAGTCCAGTGAGTTGCTACTTTCTACATGAGCATGTTCTTTCTAGTGTGTTCACTCTCACCCTATGCTGCCACTTTCTAACTTCAAATTGGTTGTGCTTATATCACCAACCCATTGTGCTTCCCAGTAGTTAGCCTGACTCTTTTCCTTTTCTAGTCTACTGACTTGTACAAGGGTCAGCTTTCTAGTGTAGGCCATCAGTGCATTCTTGTGATTAGCCATTGTCTTCATCATGTAGAATCTAAGCTCCTCAAGCATTGTCAAAAT
>NC_029786.2:79421586-79432772 GCF_000816755.2 Arachis ipaensis | reverse complement strand
AAGACTCATAGTTGTTGCTTGTCAGATCATCAACCTTTGGCCACTCAGAAAACCTTGACTTTAACCAAATTTCCTGCTCAAATTTTGACAAATACTCCCACGCATGTGAATTGATCCTTCTCATAGTGTCCATGACATCATTGAACTCCTGATCAGTGGTTGTTTTGGCACACTCCCAGAATTCCCCTTTCAGCTCTTTATCCTTTCACCTCTTGTTCAGATTTCTCGACATGTGCATGCAACAAAATCCGTGTGTAACACCTGGCAGGACATCCTGTAAAGCTAGAATTAGTCCCTGCATATTAAAAGATAATTGATAAGGACTAGATACCGGTTTATAATTTCGCAAGTTAAAACACAAATTCTTTATAAGTATAGTCTTAAACCGATAACCAACCCTATTAAAATTTAGTAAAATATCATAAGTTCCAAATTAATTAACTGAGAGTGTTAATCCCGGGTCGTTCTCCCTAAAAATTTCAATCGAATGCATATCATTGGCTCGGGGGGGATTAGGGTTTTGATGGAAATTAATAAGAATTAAAATAACAAGAAATTAAAGAGCAATGAAATATCTAAATGACAAAAGAAATTAAACTAAAAGAAATAAAGTAACTAACTAATAAAAGAAAGTTAAACTCAAATGCTAAAAGGATCTTAGAAAGGGTTGGGAGTTAAGGATTACTATCCTTCTCATTAACCACAAACATGATAATTATGAAGAGTTAATCCCTCTTAGTCAACCCTTAAACATTAAAAAATGTTAAATAGGCATAATTGATCTTAATCCACAAATCCTAACCAACTCACTAATTAGGCTTAGTGAAAGGATAGCGTTAGTGGAAACAAAATCAACTAACAACCCTAAATCACCAATTAATATTAGACATTAATGACTCAAGGTTACCTAATTCCTCAACCCCAAACTAAGAGATGAAAAATCTACTCCAAAATCAAAGTAAACATTTCATCAAATACTTGGTGTTGCAAAAAGGTAAAACATGATAAATTGCAAGAAATAATAAAAATTATAGTTAACCAATGCAAGAAATTATTATCAATAACTTAAACAAGCATATATAAAACTCAAAACATCAACTTTATTAATAGAAATTCAAAATTCAAAGGTTCATAAACTAACAAAACAAAAGAAGGTAACTACCGCTAACTTCTAAGAGAATTAGGGTGCAAGAATATAAAATCAAGTATCAAAACTACAATTAAACAAAACTAAAACCTAAAACTAACAAAAAAAATTAAGTAAATCCTAGAGATTCTAGAAAAAAGTTAGAGCTTCTATCTCTAGAATTCTACCAAAACCTAAGAAAAAGTGTAAAAAAAATGGTAAGTGTATGTGTGTGTCTTCTCCCCTTGATCAATGCTTCAAAATGCTTCAGAAATGAGTTGGATTGTGTCCAAAATGGGCTTGAAATTGCGAGTCACGTGTTCCTTTAAGTGAGTCACATGCAACAACTCATGCGTACGCATGGTCTCCACGTGCGCACGAATCTGAAGTGATGCGTACGCATGGTATCCGCATACGCACGACTTGGAGTTTTGCCAAGCTTCATTTCTTCATGAATCCTCCACTTTTGCATGCTTTTTCCTTATTTTCCAAGCCATCTTTGCCTTCTAAATCTTAAATCACTTAAACAAACACATCAAGGTATTAAATAGAATAAAAGTGGAATTAATTCAACAAATTAAAGCATAAAAAATATGTTTTTAACAATTAAACACAATTAGAAAAAAATTTACAAAACATGCAATTTCAAGGAATAAGTGCAAGTTGAATTGATAAATTCCACTTTTTTCAAGCCAAAAATCACCATAAAATATGGATTTATCAAGTAATCCGACTTCATCAACCTTTACACATTAAGAAAGTCAAGTAGGTGTAATTAATGTGTGAGCATCTTATACCCTTTTTTAGTTATTTTTATATTATTTTTAGTTAGATTTTATTTACTTGTACTTGATTTTAGTGCAAAAATCACCTTTGGATGCTACTTTGAGTTTTTCTTGTGTTTTTATGATTTTAGGTAAAATTTGGAGCAGTTTGGAGAAGCCTGGAACAAGAAAGGAAAATGCTGGCAACACCCTCCCTGGGCGCTGAACGCCCACCTGGCATTTGGTGCCAGCAGGGGGGCATACGCCAGAGATGCACGCTTCCCCCCTTGGCGTTCAACGCCCATTCTTGAAGTTGAACGCCAGCAGCAGCCCGTTTCACATCTCTTTGGGTCTCCAAGTGGATTTAGCACTTCTTAGTTTTATTTTCTTTTCTTTTTGTAATTTTTATGTACAAATATTATCTTTTAGGTCTAGTATTTATTATTAGGTTAGTATTTAAAAGAAAAGATCACTTAGGTTTAGGATCTTCTTCCTTCCACACTTTTCAGAACCCTGTTTTCTTTGTAAGTTATGAGCAACTAAACCTCCTAGTTAAGGTTAGGAGCTCTATTTATTTCTATGGATTAGAAATATTATTCTTCTATTTTAATTAATGTTTGATTCAATTCTAAGGTTTTATTTTTGTTCTTAATCTTATGAACTGGGTGGAATGAGAGTATGAACCTTTTCTACATGAGTTCTTGTGATTCTCGAGAGAGTTGTCTGACTTGAACTACAGCGTGAAAATACTCCTGCTAAATTGCTAACTACATAAACTAATCAGGATATGTGACATATAATCTTGTTAGCTTTGGGTAATTAGGGTTTTTATGGCATTAAACTGGTTTTCTAAAACTTCACCCTCTAATCGAAATTGAGTGACCACGAGAGTGGCGTTTGATGAGGATTAGAGGAGATTAAATCACTAAGAGATTAGGGTTTAATCACTTATGGTTTGCCATAGAATAAATCACTCATTGTTAAAATAGTTGGTAAGATGTTTTAATCTAAAAAAGTAAACATCTCCAAGACCTTAACTATTTTCTCATATTGTTTTCACACCAAACTATTTATCGCTTTCTTTATTTCTCTTGTTTATTGTTTTATGCGTTTTACACCAACAAACAACCTTTGCTGTTTGCCTGACTAAGTCTAACTGGATAACCATTGCTTGCTCAGTTTGACAATCCTCGTGGGATAGATCCTCACTCACCTGAGGTATTACTTGGATAACCCGGTGCACTTGCTGATTAAGTTGTGCGAGTTCTAATTTCAAGCACCAGTAATTAATCCTAATCTATAAATCTTAACCAACTTACTAATTGAATTTGCAAAAGATTAGTGTCAATAGAAACAAGATTAATTAACAATCCTAAATTACCAATCAATATTGGACATCAATGACTCAAGGTCACCTAAGTCCTCAATCCCAAGCCAAGAATGAAAATCTATTCTATAATTAAAAGAGGCATTTCGTCAAACACTTAGAAGGCATAAAAGTAAAACATCATAAATTGTAAAAAATAATAAAAATTATAACTACCCACTATAAGAAAGCAATAACAACAATTCAAGTAAGCAACAATAAAGTATAAAACATCAAATTCATTAATATAAACCAAAAGATCATAGAATTCATCAAGTAACAAAATGAACGAATGCCAAACTAACACTAAATTCAAAGAGAAGTATGGTGCAAGCACAAAAAAACAAGAGTCAAAACTACAATTAAACAAAACTAAAACCTAAAACTAACAAGAAAATTAAGTAAACCCTAGGGATTCTAAAGAGAAGTTGGCACTTCTCTCTCTAGAATTCCACTAAAACCTAAGAAAAAAATGTAAAAAAATGATAAGTGTATGTGTGTGTCTTCTCCTCCCTTGATCCATGCTTCAAAGTGCTTCGGAAATGAGTTGGATTAGGCCCAAAATGGGCTTGAAATCATGAGTCACATATTTTTTTGAGTCACGTGCTGCAACTCATACGTATGTATGGTCTCCCACGAATCTGAAGTGATGCATACGTATGGTATCCGTGTACGCACGACTTGGAGTTTTGTCAAACTTCATTTCTTTATGAATCCTCCACTTTTGCATGCTTTTTCCTCCATCTTTCAAGTCATCCTTGCCTTCTAAACCTTAAATCATTTAAATAAACACATCAAGGTATCAAATAGAATAAAAGTAGAATTAATTCGACAAGTTAAAGCATAAAAAGCATGTTTCTAATAATTAAGTACAATTAGAAAGAAATTCACAAAACATGCAATTTTAAGGAATAAGTGCAAGTTGAATTGATAAATTCCACACTTTTCAAGACAAAATCACCATAAAATATGGATTTATCAATAATCATGCATTTCACTCTAAAGAATTTCACACAAAAACTAAGAATAAAACGTCGTTTATAACCTTCTGCTGGTCTGACATAAAAATCAAACCATTATCCCTAGAGTCTACTATATGCACATGCAACTCCTCTAGAAATAACCTCCAATTCTCGCTTGTCTCAGCATCTACAATCCTGTAGGCAATTGAAAAGATCTGGTTATTAGCGTCCTAAGCAATGGCTGTGAGCAATTGTCCTCCAAAATAACCTTTCAAGAAAGTCGCATACAAAGTGAGAAAATGTCTACACTCTGCCTTAATAAAGCTATTCTTAAAGGTAGCCAAACAAACATACAAATTTCTAAACTTTGGCAACCCAACTGGTTGTGAAGTGGTTTCCATTTTTGCTCTTAAGCCATGATTGGCCTTTATTATTTCATGCAGATAGTGTTGCAACCTTAGGTATTGATCCTTCTCCATGCCTTCAATTATATCTTTTGCCTTTTCCATGACTCTGTACATCATCCTCTGACCCATAGAGTTATCATATTCCACCTTAAACTATTCCTGGGCCTCTCTCTATAACATCTTGGGATGGATTTTGAGCTTTGGCACTAGCTCTTCAGAAACCCATGCACATGTTACTGATTTGCTCTTGTTGCTTCTTGGACACGTATGCTCATCCACAAAGGTCTTTATTTGAAATGAGGGTGGATAGTTGGTTCTAGCACAGTAACACAACCATGGAAAGTTTGTGTCATAGTGGTGCGAAATTTCTAACCACAACTTACCGACAAGTGCACCAGGTCGTATCAAGTAATAAACTCAGGTGAGTGAGTGTCGATCCCACGAGGATTAATGGACTAAGCAAGCAATGATTTATTAGTTGTTCTAGTTAGACAAGTTGAAATGGGATTTGTGAACTTCAAATAGCATGAAAGATAGTAAATTAAGAAAAGCAAACAGTAAGTGGTTGAAAAAATGGTATGAGAATAGAGTTAAGGCTTTAATTTGGAGATTTTTAAATGTTCGGATTAATATTTAATGTCAACTACCATGATCATGAAATGATTTAGTTTATGGCAAATCCCAAGTGATTGAATTCCTATTCCTAGTCAATGCAATCTCCTCTAATCCAACCACCCGCCAATTCCTTGATCACTCAATTGTATTAGAGGGTTAAGTTCAAATTTCAATTTATAAGCCACACAAACCCTACAAACCCAAAGATGATGCCGCTATATGTCACGTATCACATTAAATCCAGATAATTAAGGAGTTGTGAGAATATGGTTTCAAGCTGTAATTCTAATGATATAGCTTTTCTGAGATTCAATAGAATTCAAGTTAGATACTTAGATTATAATTATTTTCCAATACTCACTAATCCGTAGGATGAAGAACGAAATCAATTCTTAAACAATAATCAATGCATTAATCAAGAGTAGAAGAATAAATAATTATTAATCCATCAAAGTAAACAGAGTTCCTAACCTTAATAATGGAGGTTTAGTTGCTCATAATGTGGAAAAAACCCTAGCAAAAAAAAAGGTGTAAAATTGCAGAATGAAAATTAGGAAAAGAGAAGTCTCTGCGAGGGCGGATCTCAATCCTACTAATTGTCCAAATCAAAATTGATTTAAAACTTAAATAAAATCCTAACAATTTTTTTCTAATTAGTAAATTGATTTGAAATCAAAAGATATGCTTCTGTTGATTCAATATGCACATGTGGTCCCTATTCTTGTTCACACTATCGGCACTAAACACCGATGACTGGCCGTTTAGCGCCAGCTATCCAATAAGCCTTGCACTTGAAATAGGAGTCTCATCGTTAAATGCCGGTGGCTGGGCATTTAGTGCCCACCATCCAGAATGCTTGGCACAAATTATGAAGCCCTTGGCACTAGACGCCGACTCATGGCATTTAGTGCAACCTATACAGTGGAGAATTAGCCTTGTTGAGCTCTTGCAGTCGTACGTATGCACAACACATGCATACGGAAGACCTCCACTGCTGCTCCAGTGATGCGTACATATGCATGATGCGTATGCATGAGGCTTCTTTGCTTCTTCATGCACTTTTTCATCAAATCTTCATCCAAATACTACGTAAAATCAATCAAAAGCCACAAAACCCCAAAGTAGCATCCAACGGGGCATAATTTACTAAAATTCTCTAATAAATCAATAGAATGTTATATAAATCATGTAGAAAAGATACTAATGATGCTCACGCATCACATAATTTACTAAAATTCCCTAATAATTATCACCCTGCACCTTTTCTTTTCATTCTTAAGAAAGAACACTTGTCTCGCTATTTATATGTTGTACTTTTTCACTGCTTCCTTGAATTGATCCATGGTCTCAAACTCCATGCTTAACTCCAGAGTAATCTTTCCATATGGTATCTTAGGGTTATGTTGGGAAAATATCGTTTCCCCTTCAACCTCTAACCCAGGAGGACTAAAAACATCTTTAGATTTGTATTGATATTATTCAATTCAACTATCTGTAGTTTCTGCATTTGGATTGGACACCTCAACCCTTGGTCCTTCATTCTCTTTTCCAGGAACAATTCTCTACCTAGAAGGTTCCGGCCTTGATTAATTTCTTCTTGTATTTGGATTATTAGTTTCTTGTGCAACACCCTTTGTTCATAGTACCAGTTACGAAAAGGTAAATATTTCACACAACTTACGCAATGTTACAATATATCTCACAGCAATGATAACACATATTTCAGAACAACTACTTAAGTAAACATAAACTTGGTTTACTTGTTGTGTTTTCTATAACAGTTGCCTCTATCCTGACTTCATCGACAATAGGCTGGTCAGGATTTGCACCTCCATTAGCATCATCGGGAGAACTTTGATTGTGGCGTTCATTAGGATCTTCACTAATATCATCATGAGCAAGATTATCATGAGTTGCTTTAGCTATTCTCTCAGCTATAACAGATTCCCCAGTCCTGATTTTTTGGGGTAAACCACTGGGTGGTAGTCTCGGATGCCTCTTTCTAACTTTTCTTAACACCTTTTTGTGAAGTTGATGCATCTTCAGGCTCATTACTCCTTGCCACTACTCCATTCGTAGCTTTATTCATAACCTCATTCACCTCAACAATCCTCTCATTCTCAGCAGTGGTCTCCTTCACAGCTTTATTCATCTCATTCACTTCACCAACATCAAAATTTACGCTTTCATTAGTCTCACCAACTTTCTTATTAGTAACATCATCTTTTTCAACGTTGTCACCAGGTTGATTGATTTCATAAACACTATCACTACTACCATCATAGTTTACCTCTTACTCAATAATCTCAAGGTTCACATCAATAGGGTGGTCAAAACCAAGATGTACAATGTTATCAATCTTCAAAGCACTCTCATACATCCTCATAACATTAGCATCCCTCCTAAGTAACCTCAATCCCTTGGCTAAATCTAGACCAAGTTCCAACCAATAAATTTTATTATATCCAATGTAACCCAAATCTAAAAATAAGCCCTCAACAAAAAATAGGTTTCAACTCTTCACATTCACCTTGTGTATTTCAGTTACAAAATGCTCATCATATCTCACATTACCCTCCTTATCCTTTTGTAAGGAACCCATGTGATGATTGTAAGAACCGAGCCTAATTAACCGTTTAATTAGATAATTAATATTGCACAAAATAGGATCAGACAATTTACAATGAGAATTTGAGGATCTAAGTATGATTTTTGGACTCAGTGAATTTTTCTAAGTCAGAAAATATATTTTCGGTGAAAAACCGTGAAAAACTGCGAACCGGCAGCTAAACTGGTCGAATCGGTTTAAGTCTGTCCGGTACTGTGTGAGAAAATTTTAAAATATTCAAAAACTTAGAAAAATATTAGAAATAAAAAATCGGGCGTTAATTTTAAAGGTTTGGCCCAAAGTTGGGCTAAACGGGCTAAAAACGCTAACGGATTGGACCGGACCCAAGCCCAACATATATATAAACTTAAATGAACCCAAATGAGTTCATTTACTCCTTCATTACACAAACATACAGCTGCACATTGAGAGGAGAAGGAGAAGAGTGAGCACTATTCACATTTCACTTCAATTTGCGATATCTCGAGCTACGGTGCTCCGATTCGCGTGCCATCGGCGGCTCCACGAAACTCTCTCTGAGCCTATTAGTTTCATCTAGCCAAAGAGGTATGAATCTTGAAAAATCCTGCCCAGTCTCTGTCTTAAGAAATTCAAAAATATTAGGTTTTGGATTAAGTGAAATTTTGTAATTTTGGGTGTTTAGGTACACTCTAGCCTTTGATTACCATTGGGTTTTACTTCCAAAAACTGTTGGCCAAGGTAAGAGGTCTTGAACTCTTGTGAAATTTTAATTACGATGAGCCCTAGTTTGATGAGTTATGATTTGTGTGTATATAGCTCGATTATTGTGAGTTTGGAGGCTTTGGAATTGAGTTGATGCTTGTTGGAGTTGATTGGTAGCTTGGATTGTGGTTGGAAGCTTAGCTTGTGCTCATTTGGGGTTTTGGTTTATATTGAGAATTGGCCAAGGTATGGTTTCGGTTTCCTCTATGTAAAATATAATATTTCTAGACACTTAAGCTAGTGACCCATAGGATAGGATTGAATTAAATTAGTTGTTTGATTTGTTGAGATATGATGCATGATGAATTGATGAGTTTCGATTATTTTGATGAAATGTGATGTTAATGTTAATAAAATGATGTTGAAGAGTAAGGTTGAGTTGAATGAGTTCAATCATGATGATTGATAATGATATGATGGTGATGAATGGTGGTGTGGATTGAGAAATGGTTTAGTATGATGTATGTGATGTTGAGATTGATGATATGGTAATGTGTTTGAGAAATTTGGTATGAATGGTGGAATATGATACAAAGGGTATATTTTGATATAAATTGGAGTTTGGATGGGTTTTGGTTTGATTTTGGTTGAGAATTGTGGAAAATTGAGACTTTGTGAACTTTTGGTAAAACTAAAATTTTGGTGAACTTCTATGAATCATATCTTGATCTACCGTGCTTGAAATTCAATGTATTTTATATCAAATAAAAGGAAATTGAACAAGATTTAAAATGGTTTAAATTTTTTAGAAATCCAAATTCGGTAGAAAAAGATATGATTGTGGAAAGTTTGGTGTCAAAATCTGAAATTCTGTAATGTTGCAGAATTTTGTGATTTCTGGTTTGTGTGCGCACGCACACCCCTATGATTTTTGGAACTGTGCGCACGCACAGACTTGTGCGTACGCACACACAGGGAAAATCCTTCTGTTGAGAGCACTAGCCCAACCTGTGCACGCACATAACCAATGGAGTTTTACAACCTGTGCGCACGCACACGTTGGAAGGTGCATTCTGTTGGGGGTGTGATAAACCACTATTTTATGATTTATATTGTGTTTAACTGTGTGGTTTTTCATGATCCTTACCCACTTATTCATTAAAATAGCATGCATTTATATTTCCTTCCTGAAATTATTACATGATTAAAAACTGCTTCCTAGAGACTTTTAATTATCCATTTTAATTCTCCTTTATTCCATTCGATGCCGTGATCTGTGTGTTAAGTGTTTCAGGCTTTATAGGGCATGAATGAGTTGGAGATTGGAAAGGAAGCTAGCAAAAAAATGGAAGGAACACAAGAAATTGAGGAGATAACCAGCGAGAAGTGACGCGGCCGCATGGCTCATGCGACCGCGCGAAAGAGGAGAAATCGCAGTGACGCGGCCGCATGGCTCACGCGACCGTGCGGACTGGAAAAGTACGAGTGACGCGGAGGCGTGGACGACGTGAACGCGTGGCGAGGAAAAGCGCGAATGACGCGTCCGCATGAATGACGCGATCGCGTGGCATGCGCGATCTGCATAATTTGCAGAATCACTGGGGGCGATTTTGGACCCTATTTTGACCCAATTTTTGGCCCAGAACAACAGACTAGAGCCAGAGAACATGTAGAAACCAAGGACAACATTCATTCTACACAGTTTTTAGTTTTTAGATATAGTTTTTTACTCCTCCTCTATGTTTTCTCTCTACACATTCATAGTTCTTAGGATTTTAGTTTCTCTTACTTTTTTTGGCATTGGAACACTGAGAAGAGTTATTACCTCATCAAGACTTCGTCATTCTAGTTCGTTTTCTTTACTTGGTTACTCTTCCATGTTCTTTGCTTTGTTAATTTTACCATTGGAATATTCTTAGGATTATTTAATACAAGGATCACTTTTATTTTTAATTGACTATTTTAATTTTTATTTACAATGTCTTTCTTTAATTCCTTTTCATATGCTATGAATTTTACCTTTACAATGAGTGAGTAGTTCCTTAACTTGATGGGAAATTGATTGAAAGGAACCTTTGAGTTGGAAGGCTTGAAAGAAAAATTGTAATTAGGTTTATGGTTGGATTGCCTCCTAATCACTAACACCAATCCCTTTTAATTAAGTGGATTGCAACTTGTGAACGGACGTAGAATTCCAACTTGTTTGACTTTCCTTCATGATGAGCGGATAATTTATACGCTTTTTGACATTGTTTTTAGTATGTTTTTAGTAGGATCTAGTTACTTTTAGGGATGTTTTCATTAGTTTTTATGTTAAATTCACATTTCTGGACTTTACTATGAGTTTGTGTGTTTTTCTGTGATTTCAGGTATTTTCTGGCTGAAATTGAGGGACTTGAGCAGAAATCAGATTCAGAGGTTGAAAAAGGACTGCTGATGCTGTTGGATTCTGATCTCCCTGCACTCAAAGTGGATTTTCTGGAGCTACAGAACTCGAAATGGCGCGCTTCAAATTGCGTTGGAAAGTAGACATCCAGGGCTTTCCAGCAATATATAATAGTCCATACTTTGGGCAAGAATAGATGACGTAAACTGGCGTTCAACGCCAGCTTTCTACCCAAATCTGGCGTCCAGCGCCAGAAAAGGATCCAAAA
>NC_029786.2:79410484-79421503 GCF_000816755.2 Arachis ipaensis | reverse complement strand
TATTACTTGGACGACTCAGTGCACTTGCTGGTTAGTTGTATCGAAGTTGTGACAATTACGTATTGAGATCAGAGCACCAAGTTGCTCACGTTGCCAGGGATTGTTCGAGCCTGGACATCACAATTTCGTGCACCAAGTTTTTGGCGCCGTTGCCGGGGATTGTTCGAGTTTGGACAACTGACGGTTCATCCTGTTGCTCAGATTAGGTAATTTTCTTTTTGTTTTCTTTTCAACAATTTTTCAAAAATAATTTCTAAAATTTTCTCATCTGTTTTCGAAAAAAAAATTAAAAATGTTTTCAAAAATTTTATTCGAGATTTTTAAGAATGAATTCTAGTGTTTCATGAAGCATGCTAAAGCCTGGCTGGCTGTAAAGCCATGTCTAAATTCTTTTGGACTGAGGTTTTGGATTAAAATTGAATGAATTACATTCATATGTTTGCTGAAGCTTGGCTGGCCATTGGCCATGTCTAGTGTTTTGGACTGGAGCTTTCATTGAAAGCTTGGCTGGCTAGTGAGCCATGTCTAATTCCTGGACTGAAGCTTTAGACTAACATGGTAAGATTCCTGGAATTCATATTAAAAATTTTGGAATTCTTATTTTTCTTTTTCATATAAATTTCGAAAAAAAAAATCCAAAAAAAAAAAAAATTTAGAAAATCATAAAAAGCAAAAAAATGTTTTGTGTTTCTTGTTTGAGTCTTGAGTCATGTTATAAGTTTGGTGTCAATTGCATATGCATCTAGCATTTTTCGAAAATATCATGCATTCATAGTGTTCTTCATGATCTTCAAGTTGTTCTTGGTAAGTCTTCTTGTTTGATCTTGATGAATTTTTGTTTTGTGTCTTTTCATGTTTATCATATGCATTCTTGAATTCTTAGTGCGTAAGCATTAAAGAATTCTAAGTTTGGTGTCTTGCATGTTTTCTTTGCATTAAAAATTTTTCAAAAATATGTTCTTGATGTTCATCATGACATTCATAGTGTTCTTGGTGTTCATCTTGACATTCATAGCATTCTTGCATGCATTCATTGTTTTGATCTAAAAATTTCATGCATTGCATCCTTTTAGTGTTTTTCTCTTGCATCATAAAAATTCAAAAATCAAAAAAATATCTTCCCTCTTTTCTCTCATCAAATTCGAAAATTTGGATTGACTTTTTTAAAAATTTTTGAAAATCAAATTGTTTCTCATGAGTCAAATCAAATTTTCAATTTGAAAATCTTATCTTTTTCAAAATCTTTTTCAAAAATCAAATCTTTTTCAAAATTAGCTTGCTTCATACCAACAATCTCCGTGGGATTCGACCCTTACTCACGTAAGGTATTACTTGGACGATCCAGTGCACTTGCTGGTTAGTTGTATCGAAGTTGTGACAATTACGTATTGAGATCAGAGCACCAAGTTGCTCACGTTGCCAGGGATTGTTTGAGCCTGGACATCACAATTTCGTGCACCACTTCACCTTGTGAAGGATAACTAAACAGGATAACCTTTAATTGTCAATTAATCCTGAGAGCATTCCAACAATAATAGGGATTCCAACTAATCAATTCCCAGTCAAGGCTTTTATTTACATTATTCAGATTCATCAATTTAAATTCCTGTTTGCCCAATTCAAATCTTTTTGAAAACCTCTAATTAATAGAATAGCACACTTTTTTGCAACTCGTTGGGAGACGACCTGGGATTCATACTCCCAGTATTTTAATTTCAATTTTCTGTGACACCTTTCTAAATTGATAGGCGGATTTCTGGTGAATTAAGAACTATACTTGCAACGTATATATTTTAACAATTTTTAATTCACTAATTTCTGCCTGCATCAATTTTTGGCGCCGTTGCCGGAGAGTTGCAATAGAGTGCTAAAGTTATTAATTAGAATTTATTTATTTGTATTTTATTTTATTTTGCTACTATGAGCTGCCCGTTTTTTTCATCAAATGACGCGTTCACTTCCTGATCCGCGCTTGCTAATATTCGATCCTGAAATTGAAAGGACTATTTCACGAATAAGGCGAGCTCGGCGTCGGTTAGTCCGCTCTGAGGGCGGATCTGAAAGTGAACTTGAGGAAGAAACCAGCTCCCGTTTTACTGATTCGGTTGATTCACGTGCAGAAGACATGGCGGAACCTAGGAGAGTTACCATCCAGGAGGAAGGAGCCCCTAATTTTACAATGCAACCGTTTCAAACGCATCACCCAGCGGTGGCTACAGATTTCGAAATAAAGACTGCACTGCTCAATTTGATGCCCAAGTTTCATGGCTTACCTGCTCAAGAGCCTATCAAGCACCTGAGAGATTTCCAGACAGCCTGTTCTACTGTCAGGCGAGATGGTACAGATGAAACTTCAATTCTGCTGAAAGCTTTCCCGTTTTCTCTTGAGGAAAAAGCAAGAGAGTGGTACTACACTCAACCCCTAGCAAATGTATCCAACTGGGATACGCTTAGAAAAGAGTTTTTGGAGAAATTCTTTCCATCTGAAGTTACTGATAAACTGAGGAAAGACATTTCCACGATTGTTCAAGATGACAACAAGACTCTCTTTGAATACTGGGAGCGCTTCAATAATCTTTTGGAAGCATGCCCCCACCACATGATCGACAAGATAGTGTTGCTCAGCTATATCACACAGGGTATGAGGCCCCAAGATAAGACCACATTGGAAAGTGCTAGCAATGGGTCTATGAAGAAGTACAAGACCACTGATGAGGCATGGAAATTGATCAGTGACTTAGCTGAATCTACTAGGAACCACAGACAGAAGCAAGGCCGTTCAAAAGCCATTGCAGAAGTATCCTCTAGCAGAGAGACTGCTGCTCTAACTCAGAGTATCTGTGAAATGACCAACTTGCTGAAGCAGATGCAATTGAATCAACAACAAGTTCAGCAAGCTCAACCTCCTTCATCACGGCAAAACCAACAGTTAATCCCATAGAGAGTTTGCGGAATTTGTGCTGATTATAGCCATTATACTTATGAATGCCCGCAACTCCAACAGGAAGACAACATGGTGGCATCCACCCATAACTTCTATGATCGCCCCAACCAAGGGTACAATCAAGGTGGAAATAATAACCATGGATGGCAGGACAATTCTAACCAGAATTAGAGGGACAACAATAATAGAAGAGGCAGAGATAATCAGGGAAATCAGAGGTGGAATAATAACAACAACAGGCAGCAGAACCAACCTTACAAAGCACCTCACCTGAGGTAGTCCCAAGGACCACAGAATACCCAACAGCAGACCTCTCAATTTACTCACCCTTCTTCATCTCCTAATGAAGAGCTACTAAAATTTTTTGAGTGAAGTCAACAGACCATGGAAAATAACATTAATGCCAGTCTGAATGGTCTGACCGCTACTCTGCAAGCTCTTGTGTCACAGATTGGATCAATGCAAAATTCCAATAACCAACCTTCAAGTTCCACTGGAATTCCCTCTCAACCATTACCCAATTCGAAGGGGGGCATTAATGCCGTCACCCTAAGGTCCGAAACCACACTGCAGGAGAGGAATTAGGAGGAGCCAAGCCCACCAGAGCACGTCTCAGCTGAAGAGGTCGTAGAAATAGAAGATGTTGAAAAGGAAGAGGGCATATAGGACATAACTGAAAAAGAAGAAGTCCAACCACAGGAGGAAGCACCAAGAGGCACAGACACTGCAGAAAATACCACTCCCATTCCGTTTCCACAACTTGCAAGGAAGCCCAGGAAGCAACTGGAACCCGATCCCAAAATGGTAGAAATATTCAAAAAGGTTGAGGTAACCGTTCCTCTTTTTGATGTTATTCAACAAGTACCTAAATATGCAAAGTTTCTAAAAGATTTATGTATACATAAAGACAAAATTAATGAATTAGAAATTATTCCTTTAGGTAGTTCCATATCTGTTTTAATGGGGGGATTACCTGAAAAGTGTAGTGACCCAGGTCCTTGTATAGTTAGTTGTACTATTGGTGGAGTAGTAATTTATGATTGCATGTGTTATTTAGGAGCCTGTGTCAGTATAATGCTTTGTCTATATATGATATTTTGAGGCTCCCTCCCTTAAAAAGGTCGGCAGCTCATTTTGTGTTAGCAGATAAAAGCATTATTACAGTGGCTGGAGTTGCTGAAGATGTTTTAGTGAACATTAAAGGGCTTACATTTCTCACTGAATTTTATATCTTGGAGATGCCCCATAATGACTCAGATAAGCCATCATCAATCCTACTTGGAAGACCATTCCTGAAGACATCAAAATTCAAATTGGATGCTTTTTCAGGAACATACTCTTTTGAAATAGATGGCCGAATAGTAATCTTCAATCTGAATGGAGTCATAAACAACCCTCCAGAAGATCATTCTATCTTCCAGTGTGATGTCATAGATAAAACTGTAGCTGAAGTTCACAAGGAAGAGTTAGAAGAGAAGCACATTGGACAAGGTCCAAGTGTGGGGACCCTCTTGACTGACAATGAGGGCACCTCAGCATTTTCACAAGCTCCAGACAATCCAGAGCCTACCCATGATCAAAAGTTGGAATTAAAACCTCTTCCTCCACATCTCAAATATGCTTATCTTGAAGATGAGCAGAAGTTCCCCGTTATCATTGCACGGGAACTCACTTCCCAACAAGAAGAGCAGTTACTTGATGTACTGAGGAGGCATAAGAAAGCAATTGGGTGGAGTTTGGAAGACATAGTAGGCATCAACCCTCAAGTATGTGAGCACAGAATATTTTTAGAAGAGGGAGCAAGACCTGTCCGTCAACCCCAAAGAAGATTGAATCCCACTATCTTGGAAGTTGTCAAAAAGGAAGTGACCAGACTATTGGAAGCAGGTATCATCTATCCCATCTCAGACAGTGAATGGGTTAGCCCAGTACAAGTGGTGCCCAAGAAGTCTGGAGTCACTACAGTAAAGAATGAGCATGGAGAGCTCATAGCAACTAGGGATGGCAAAATTCCCCGAGACGCGGGGATCCCTGCGGGGACTGCCCCGAATGGGGATCCGATTGTGGGGAATTTTCCCCGCGGGGATGGGGATGGGGGACAAAATTCTCCCGAAGCAGGCGCGGGGACCCGAGCGGGGATCCCTGCCCCGCCCCCGCTATTCCCTGAAGTTTATGAATTCCTTGAATTATCCTTAATAGTTTATTTCTCATATATGTTTTTTAGTCATTTCTCTCACACACATATATATAGAAACCCAAAACTCCTAATCTTTATTTGCATAACATCTCTTCAATTCAAAGATCCCTAAAGCTGTCCATACTCCATCCAACCTCTCTGCAGCCACCCCCTCGTCACCTTTCTCACCGCATCGTCACACCTCACCGTGCCATCATCCTTACCGCATCGTAATTTCTATTTGCGGCGTTCCTTTAAGTAACTCTGCCGTCGTGTCTATTCTCCTCTCTGTTGTCGCGTCTCCCACCTTGTCCACTGCTTTTTTCTTTGGCTCGTCGTTGCGTCTCCCCATTGCGTTATTTCAAAAGAAGTCACCATCGTGTTATTTAGACTTTTGTATAAAATCTTGCAGTTTTTGTATAAGATAGATACTTGTAGCTCTATTAATATGGAAATTAAAAATTAGTTAGAACTATTATGTAGATGGGGAATGGGGTCCCCGCGGGGAATGGGGCTCCGTGGGGAATGGGGATGGGGAGCAATTTTCCCCCACGGCGGGGAATAGGGCGGGGATGGGGAGTAAATCTGAGGGCGGGGATGGGGAGTAGGGAGGCATCCTCCGCCCCCGCCCTGCCCCATTGACATCCCTAATAGCAACTAGAGTTTAGAATGCTTGAAGAGTCTGCATTGATTACAGGCGTCTCAACCAAGCTACCCGTAAGGATCACTACCCACTTCCATTCATTGATCAAATGCTGGATCGCCTGTCAGGTAAATCACATTATTGCTTTTTGGATGGTTACACAGGTTATTTCCAGATTCATATAGCTCTTGAGGATCAGGAAAAGACCACTTTTACATGTCCTTTTGGGACTTATGCTTACAAGAGAATGCCCTTTGGCTTGTGCAATGCACCAGCTACTTTCCAAAGGTGTATGATGAGTCTTTTCTCTGATCTTATTGAGGACTGTATGGAGATTTTTATGGATGATTTTAGCGTTTATGGTGATTCTTTTAGCCTTTGCTTAGATGGATTATCTAGAGTATTAGATAGATGTGTTAATATAAACCTTGTATTAAATTTTGAAAAATGTCATTTTATGGTGAAACAAGGGATTGTATTAGGACATGTGGTATCTAATACTAGCATTTCTGTAGACCCAGCAAAGGTGAATGTTATTCTAGTTTACCTTACCCCTCTTCTGTGAGGGAAGTCCGTTCGTTCCTGGGCCATGCAGGTTTTTACAGGAGATTTATTAAGGACTTTAGTAAGGTAGCACTTCCCTTATCCAGATTACTACAGAAGGATATTGAGTTCGAGTTTAGTGAAGATTGCAAGCAAGCGTTTGATAAGCTGAAGGCCGCCCTGACTCAAGCTCCAATTGTGAGAGGACCAGACTGGAGCCAGCCGTTTGAAATCATGTGTGATGCTTCCAACCATGCAGTAGGAGCAGCGCTGGCTCAGCGCGAAGGTAAGGATCCTTTTGTTATTGCTTACGCGTCTAAGACTTTAGACGCTGCCAAGTCCAATTATACTACTACTGAGAAAGAGCTTCTTGCTATTGTTTTTGCTCTGGATAAATTCCGAGCTTATTTACTTGGTACTAGAGTAGTAGTGTATTCGGACCATGCAGCTTTAAAGTATCTATTATCTAAAAAGGAATCCAAATCAAGGCTCATATGTTGGATACTGCTATTACAAGAATTTGATTTAGAAATAAAGGATAGGAATGGTAACCAGAATTTAGTGGCAGACCACTTGAGTCACCTTGAGCACATTAAGGATGATTCTGCTTCTATAGATAATAATTTTCCATTTGATAACCTGCAAGGAGTATCTGAGGTATCTCCCTGGTATGCACCTGTAGCTAATTATCTAGTTAGCCGTACATTTCCTCCTAACTTTTCTAAGCATCAAAGAGACAAGCTGAAAAGCGAGTCTAAATATTATATATGGGATGACCCATATTTATGGAGATATGGCGCTGATCAGGTAATTAGACGGTGTGTGCCTCAATCGGAATTCCAGTCCATCTTAGAGGCCTGTCACTCATCTGAGAGTGGAGGACATTTTGGCCCTCAAAGAATTGCTAGAAAAATCTTGGACTGTGGATTCTGGTGGCCTACTCTTTTTAGAGACGCTGCTGAATTTTGTAAATCTTGCCCCCCATGCCAAAAATTTGGTAATATATCCAGGAGGGATGAGATGCCTCAACAAATTATGCTTTTCTGTGAAATTTTTTATGTTTGGGGCATTGACTTCATGGGTCCATTTCCAAATTCTAATGGTTATTTTTATATATTATTAGCTGTGGACTACGTTTCCAAATGGGTGGAAGCAATTCCTACTCGCACTGATGATGCTAAAACTGTTATTTCCTTTGTGAGAAACCACATTATTTGTCGCTTTGGATCACCACGAGCAATCGTGAGCGATCAAGGCACCCATTTTTGTAACAGGAGACTAACAGGATTAATGAAGAGGAATGGAATAATTCATAAGGCTGCAACAGCATACCATCCTCAGACCAATGGGCAAGCTGAGGTATCGAACAGATAGATAAAGCGTATCTTGCAGAAGATAGTTAAACCTCATAGAAAAGACTGGAGCACCAGGCTATAAGATGCACTCTGGGCATACAGAACAGCATACAAAACACCCATTGGGATGAGTCCATTTCGCTTAGTTTATGGAAAAGCTTGTCATCTCCCTGTTGAGGTAGAGCACAAAGCCTTTTGGGCAGTCAAGGAGTGCAACATGGGGATGGAGAACGCCGGAGATGAAAGGAAGTTGCAACTGCAAGAACTGGAAAGCCTTCGCCTAGAAGCTTATGAGAACTCAAGACTATACAAGGAAAAGATGAAGGCTGCACATGATCAGCACATCAAGAGGAAAGAGTTCCAACCTGGGGATTTAGTCCTCCTTTACAAATCTCGTCTGAGGCTCATGCCAGACAAGTTGAGATCCAGATGGGAAGGTCCATACAGAGTAGAGAAGGCCGAACCGTACGGAGTTTATCACCTAAGTCATCCTTCAAGTTCTGAACTTATCAAAGTTAATGGACAACGCCTAAAGCTATACTATGGCGAGAAGATGCAGAAAAACAAGGAGCTTGAGATCTTCCTCTTGGAAGATCCCCACATAGCAGAAGATTGAGCTAGTGGAGCGTCCAACTTACGGACGTTAAAGCAAAGTGCTAGGTGGGAGACAACCCACCATGGTATGATCGTTCTTTTCTTTATTTTTAGTTTTTCATATTCAATAACTCTTCTCTTTATCAGTACTTTCGTGCATCTGCATCTGCATATTTAAAAAAAAAAAAGAAGAGAGGAAGGTGCCACGCGACGCGACTGCGTCAGCGACGCGTCCGCGTGGCAAGGAGAGGGGAGAAAAATAAAAAACAAACAGAGAGTCATGTTGGAGCGTAGCTGGAGGAGTGCCAGTGGCACAAATCAGCCCACGCGACCGCGTCGCCGACGCGTCCGCGTCGTATGGGCATAATGACCTCCCACGCGACCGCGTGCCCCACGCAACCGCGTGCCCTGATTTTCGACGTAGAAAGAGTGCACAGCTGAAAGTTGTGCTAGAGTGGTGCTGGACTGGCGCTGGACGCGCAATCTCCCTCACGCGAACGCGTGCCCCCATGCAGCCGCGTCGTACCCCATAAACTGCCCACTCACGCGATCGCATGCCCCATGCGATCGCGTCACCTAAAATTTGGCATTTAATGATTTTAAACAGAGAGTTGTGCGAGTGCGAGGCAACCCTCGCGCCACTGGCACAAACTGGGTCACGCGACCGCATGACCGATGCGACCGCGTCCCTCACCTTAAGCGCAAGTCACGCGATCGCGTGCCCCATGCGATCGCGTCACTTGCGCCGCACAGCTCAACCTAATTTTTCCAATTATCATATCTTTTTCTTCTCCAAATCCTACTTTTTCTTTTCCCTCCTTATCTCTTCCTCCTCCCCTCTTCCTTCTATCTCACCTTTCACTCTCTCTCCCTCACCTCCATTAACAAGGTTTTATCTTCTTCTTCATCCTTCTCTTTTCTATCATTCTTCTTATACATGTACTCATGAGCGTGTGTTGACATCATTTACCTTTTAATATGCATTTACAACCATCCTTTTTCGTTCTCTTCATTGCTATATATCTCTTTAAATTCAATCTACTCTCTCTTCCCTTTTCAGGATGGCCACCAAGAAAGGAAAAGAGAAAGCTACTCCCAAACCACCATCAAGAAGAGGAACTAAAAGAGCACTAATGGCAGATCCTTCTTCAACTGCAGTCAAGCCCTCAACAAAAAGAGTTAAGAGGATTATCAAGGTTGATGAAAAGGAGAAAGCCTTTCCAGCAAGGACACTGCGCGATTTCCAAATCGCTACTGTGAGCAGATGTTTTCTATTCTAGCTGAAAGGAGTTACAACAACGAACACTTTCTTATCCTTCCGCCCAATATTGCTACTTTTGTTGAGCCACAAATTGAACGAAGACAATGGGGTTTCCTACAGAGACAACAGAAGCAGGTCAATCTTTCTTGGGTAGTCGAGTTCTACTCTAACTTCTACCTGCCTACCCTGCAGTCTGTCTTTGTCCGTCAGAAGCAAGTCCTCATTACAGAAGAGGCTATTCAACAAGCTTTGAATCTTCCCCCTATTCCAGAAGGATTGGACGCCTTTCAAGAAGCTGCACTCAAGCGCCAGATGTACCAATTTGACTGGGAAGCTGTTCTCAGAATTATCGCACTACCTGGCAGCCGTTGGATCTACGGATACCATCGTACCCGCCCTAAGGGAATATCAGCTTCAGCACTTACCTTGGAGGCTTGCGTATGGGCACAGATCATGTCCCATTACGTCTTTTCGAGCACTCACGAGTCCTCCTTCACTGCAGACATGGCCGTTCTACTATGGTGCATCCTTACAGACCAGCCTCTGAATCTACCAAGACATATCCGGAATGCCATGGGACACGTACAAATTACGGGCAACTTACCTTTTCCTGCCTTGGTCTCAGATCTTGTCTCAGCAGTCGGAGTCTCCTACAGAGCTGGAGACACCAAAGCCATGCTTCCACAGGATGATCAGTATGTCCCCAATGGGAAGTACCTTAGACTTTCAGCAGCCACTACAAGCCTTCCCACTGTTCGGTTGAAGATATTCCTTCTTCAACACCACAAGCACCTACAACAGATGAACTGCTCTAGCAGATAATCAAAAGATTGGATCGGCAAGAACAGAAAGCGAAGTTAAGAGAGCACCGTAACGAGCACCGATTCAAACACCTCAAGGAGCTACTCAAGGGACACTTCAAGGACTCAGACACCCCAGACTCCACTTCTTTTACCAGCACAGGGAGCCATGATGGTCCCGACTGTGGAGATACTGCTACCAGTCCACCCCTGTTCCTGACAGATGGCACCGAAGACGGTGCAAAGCCTTAAGTGTGGGGAGGTCGGTCAGTACCTGACTTCCAGAGATAATTTCTCTTCCCTAGCACCAATAAATTAGGATATTTTAGTTAGTTTTTCTTTCTTTTATAGAATAGGATAAATTGCATAGTAATAGGTTAGTTGCATGCATGCTCTACTTGATTGAAAAGACAATAAGTTTCTTCTAAGACTCTATCTTTGGAACAAAATTTCACTAATTTAAAAAAAAAAACATTTTTTATGATAAATTTGCTTGAAGTTGTATTTGGAACATGATGTTTGAGCTAAAGAACACACAACCTGTGAGATTTGAGCCTTTATGAATGGTTACATTATTTAACCATAATTATTTTATTCTTGTGTGTTTACTTCTCTATGATTCTAATCTATATTTTGTTTTATCTTATATGTCCAATATTTATTATATTTGTATGCTTGCATATGATTGAGGCCATTATTTGTT
>NC_029786.2:79388237-79410337 GCF_000816755.2 Arachis ipaensis | reverse complement strand
AATTAAGAATTCAAAGATCAATGCACATATGATAAAATTAAAATAAAATGTTGATACATGAGTATGGAATGTAAAAGGGGAATTTTGGGTAGCTAGGTATGAATTCTAAGGTTATGCAAGTTATATAGGTTAGGTTGAAGCTTGGGTTAATTAAAGATTCAATTTATAAGTTCACTTGACCATACATGTATCCCTACCTACCTTGGCCCCATTACAACCTTGAAAAGACCTCATAATATTTGCATTGGTATATTAACTGTTGTTGATTGGTTAGGAGAAGAACAAAAGTTAGAGAGCATGATTAGAGAAGGATAGAGTGATTACCCTATACAATAGAGAGATTAGAGCGTACATACATCATCAGTGAGGGTTCAATGCTTGAATTTTCATGTTCCCTGCTTTCATAAGCTATCTTCTTGCACTTTTATCTGTCTTACTGTATAATGATAGAATTAGTGGAATTTGATTTGTAATTATTTTGAAGAGCTTCTTTACTTTTGATCAAGTGGACAGGAATCATATAGTTGCATTCATATATATAGGATTGCATTGCATTGCATGAGTTTCTGCATGTTCATACTTGTTTACTTTATCTCCTTCAATTAAGCATGAGGACATGCTAATGTTTAAGTGTGGGAAGGTTGATAAACCACTATTTTATGATTTATATTGTGTTTAATTGTGTGGTTTTATCATGATCCTTACCCACTTATTCATTAAAATAGCATGCATTTATATTTCCTTCCTAAAATTATTACATGATTAAAAACTGCTTCCTAGAGACTTTTAATTATGCATTTTAATTCTCATTTATTCCATTCGATGCCGTGATCTGTGTGTTAAGCGTTTCAGGCTTTATAGGGCATGAATGAGTTGGAGATTGGAAAGGAAGCTAGCAAAAAAATGGAAGGAACACAAGAAATTGAGGAGATAACCAGCGAGAAGTGACGCGGCTGCATGGCTCATGCGACCGCGCGAAAGAGGAGAAATCGCAGTGACGCGGCGGACTGGAAAAGCACGAGCGACGCGGAGGCGTGGACGACGTGAACGCGTGGCGAGGAAAAGCGCGAATGACGCGTCCGCATGGATGACGCGATCGCGTGGCATGCGCGATCTGCATAATTTGCAGAATCGCTGGGGGCAATTTTGGACCCTATTTTGACCCAATTTTTGGCCCAGAACAGCAGACTAAAGCCAGAAAACATGCAGAAACCAAGGACAACATTCATTCTACACAGTTTTTAGTTTTTAGATCTAGTTTTTTATTCCTCCTCTAGGTTTTCTCTCTACACATTCATAGTTCTTAGGATTTTAGTTTCTCTTACTTTTTTTGGCATTGGAACACTGAGAAGAGTTATTACCTCATCAAGACTTCGTCATTCTAGTTCGTTTTCTTTACTTGGTTACTCTTCCATGTTCTTTGCTTTGTTAATTTTACCATTGGAATATTCTTAGGATTATTTAATACAAGGATCACTTTTATTTTTAATTGACTATTTTAATTTTTATTTACAATGTCTTTCTTTAATTCCTTTTCATATGCTATGAATTTTACCTTTACAATGAGTGAGTAGTTCCCTAACTTAATGGGGAATTGATTGAAAGGAACCTTTGAGTTGGAAGGCTTGAAAGAAAAATTGTAATTGGGTTTATGGTTGGATTACCTCCTAATCACTAACACCAATCTCTTTTAATTAAGTGGATTGCAACTTGTGAATGGACATAGCATTCCAACTTGTTTGACTTTCCTTCACCTAGTGAAGGATAACTAAATAGGATAACCTTTAATTATCAATTAATCCTGAGAGCATTCCAACAATAATAGGGATTCCAACTAATCAATTCCCAGTCAAGGCTTTTATTTACATTATTCAGATTCATCAATTTAAATTCCTGTTTGCCCAATTCAAATCTTTTTGAAAACCTCTGATTAATAGAATAGCACACTTTTCTGCAACTCGTTGGGAGACGACCTGGGATTCATACTCCCAGTATTTTAATTTCAATTTTTTGTGACACCTTTCTAAATTGATAGGCGGATTTCTGGCGAATTAAGAACTATACTTACAACGTATATATTTTAACAATTTTTAATTCGCTAATTTCTGCCCGCATCAGGGTGCTAGCACGCCTTGTGCGAGCGAACAAAATTGCAAAATTTGGTACTTGTGCATATGCACACCCCTATGTGTACGCACACTTTTTGAAAATCTCCCTGGGCGTGCGCATGCACATGCCCTGTTTTTCAATTAAAACTTTGTTTTCAACTATTTCACATTCCAAACAAGCTTGTAAGCTTCTGTGACACCATTTTAAGACTCTTCGGCTTATTTTTGGGTATCAAAACATGGGAAAAGTCTTAAGTGGAATTAATTGGTATTTATTTCGAAAAGTTAGAGAACGGATGCTTAGGTTTTTGGTGTACTAAGGATGGGTCTGGTGAAATAAGAAGGGAGAAAGATACCTGAATTGAGAAATTGATGAACTAATAAGTTCGGAATGGAAATGTTGAATTAACAGTGGTTGAAATGAGTAAAGGACTCATGATGAAATGATGGATCCATGATGTACTGAAAATGTTTTCTGAATGTTTTATATTGAGATTGTTGAGACGCTATGCGCCTGGCAGGGACAGTGGTTAATCCCTCCTGTCGAGGTAGCGGCGGCGGCATAAGGATGGTGGTTAATCCCGCTTACATTGAGATGTGAGGTCTGTGGTAAGAGTATCCCACTCGCATCCCTTCGGATCACTAGAGTGTGCAGGCACAAAATCCTGGACGGTGTTCCGAGCACCATATCTCGGGGGTTCCCAATTATGATTCCGAAGGGCGACATATCCATGGAGATGTGTCGGGTTGGTAGTTGAACCGACAATGTGATATCATAGCCAGTAAGACAGGCATTCATCATATGCATCTTCTATCTGTTTGTATGCCTTGCCAACTTGTAATTGCTTGCCTATTTGTATAACATGTCTAATTGCCTACTTGAATTATTTGCTTTATATGCCTATACTTGTGTCTTACTTGCATTGATATTAATTGTACCTTTACTAGGATTCAGGAGGTTCGGAAAGCGGTGGCGATGGGATCGCATGGAGGATAGGTTGGTGAAGGCTGTGGGACAGCGGAGAGTTGTTAGTTAGAGAATCCACTAAGTTAGATTACCCTTTTATTATATTATGGATTAAGTTATGCTTTATTGTTTTAGTTATGCTTTAAGATGAATCTTGTGATGGATATGAAGTTCTAGGATTGCCTCTGGCATCTCGGAGTCTTATATCTTACATCAGTGGGCACTGTTACCATACTGAGAACCTCCGATTCTCATACCATATTTTTGTTATTGTTTTCAGATGCAGGTCGCAACCCACCTCGGTGAGTTGCTTTGGTGGTGACAGAGTGGAGGATCTCTATCTGTTTTGGAGTCTTTTGCTTATTTTGTATTTATCTCTCATCTTTTATATTTTACTTTTGCCTAAAGGCATATTTTGAGAGAAAAAAATTGTATAAGCTGTTTTAACTTTCAGGTTCTATATTGTCTGTATATATATATATAGCCAGCTTAAACCCCGTCAGCCATTGCTAGATCCTTATGTTATTATAATCTTATCTTTTGTTATATTATATCTATATCTTGTGCGTTAAGTTAGAAGCTTCGTGAGTATGTTTTGCGCTTTTCAAATCCTATTTTGAGCTATATCCTTCATAGGGCTTCTAGACTATATTAATTATTTCTATATATTATATGTATGAGCTTAGAACTGTCGTAACCTTTGATTAACCTTTGCTTTACGACGCGAGATAAGGCTTAGGGTAATTAGGGTGTTACAACGAAATGAGATAAGATGATCCATCTAAAAATTAGCAAAAGGAACAAAGAATGAATAAACCAGAGATAGTGGAAAAAATAGAAGCTTTATTTCATCAATGCCTATAGCAAGATTACGCTCGAAGAAAACATACATACAAAATGGTGAAAGAAGCAATTGAGTGTAATTCACTGTAAGAGGCAATGTTCATACAACAAATACTTGAAGTAAAACCCACCTCATCAATGGCGGCACAATGATGCTCCTTGCAATCCCTTGCGTTTGAAGCTCGTTAGTCAACAATGGCTCTCGCATCAATTTGTTACCCTTGCGCCAATACACATTTCGAGAACAACGTTTCTCCACCTCTATGACTTTTGAGTTTAACACTCAATGAAAAAAAAGATGGGGTTTAGAAACACTAATTAGTAAAAGGGTAGCTTAGTAACTCTAGGTTTGAAATTAGGGCAAGGTGTAGGCTGAGTTAGTGATTTTTCACCTATGCTTTGGTTTAATTTAATTGGTAATTACAGCGAAGAAATTATTTTAAAAAGGATGTCATATCAACAAAATTCGATGGCTACATCAGCATCGTCCTCATCGAAGATGTGCTCCCACTACAATAAAAATACTGAATACTGTCAAATTTACCAACGGATTTACAAAATAAATCCAACGGTAACATGATTATTGTCAAATTTAGTAGCAGAATAAATCTGACATTGTAAACCTCGCCAGTAACCAATTACTATCGGGTTTATTTTTCGGCAATAATTAGCGTCAAAATTTGCGTCGAATTATTATTTTAAGGCACAAAAATCAGTTGTCACTTACCATCGAAAAATTTCTGACGATAAATTTCTCACAACGTTACCGTCGGAAAAATCCGACGATACCCACAAAACTTTGTTCTTTTTAATTAAATTGGTTGATTGTTACCGTCGAATAATTCTGACGGTCGCTTTAACTTTTTTTAACATTTTTTCTTGTACCTATAACGGACCCCGATATTTAATAATTGATAATTAACTCCCAATTAGTAAAGAATAAATTAGTAATTTATCTGAAAACAAAGATTTATATATAATGTAAAATAGTAAATATATAGAATAGAAACATGAAGGAACAAAATGCTGCTAAATAAATCAAAATAAAGGCTTAAATAAAGCCCTATTGACTATGGAGCTTGATAGTCATCTTCGTCGTAATCAAAACAAGGCCTGCTCGTGACACATCAACCTGTCGTTATTCCTACCTGAAATAATATAATTATATTATAATCTAATCAAATTTTGATAAAGAAATACATAAGATAGAACTAAGGCTAGCACACATTGTAAATTCCTGATTCATCATCTTCTTCTTCCTCTAGTTTATCATCCTCCTCTTTCAAGATAATTTTCTTATCATCAAACTCGTCTTCGTCCTTTCATCTCTATCGACCCTCTCTTCTTCTTGAACATCATCGTTCTCTAGTGGTAGTGTCTCGTCATCAATCCTAAGGTCAATGATGTCATCATCTATAACAACTGACCTAAGGGTGATCGGATCACCGATATTAACCACCATTTTTGAAGGAGTTCAGTCATCAATTTGGTAAGGTTCCTGACCCTCTGTTCCATCAAACTTGATCTTAACCACAACTACCTAACTAGACTTACATGACTCTGGATAAGGTAAATAGTATACTTGTTATGCATTTTGAGGTAGAATAAAAGGATCGTAATGCTTGTATTTCCTGGTCACATTTACTTCAGTGAAATTGTGGTCCTTGTGCTTTCGTGTTTCTTATTGTAAACTTAGATTATACCATTCACATTTAAACATGTACACTTTGTATGTAGTGCAACAAAAATACTTTAATTGAATTATATTGTGCAACACAATGTAACAATCAGAATGACCACCGCCTGCATCTCAACAAACCTAGACTTTGGTGTTATCTATTTTCTTTTCCACTGACCATTATAAAGAATGGAACTGATATCTATTATCACTGTATATCGAATAGCTTGTGCCCTTATATTGGGCCCCAGCTAAGTGCAACTAGTTTCCATTCTATTGTGTTAGTTAGATGCATTCTAACGTATTCTTTGAACCAATGAGAAAAATTTTTTATTGATGTATCAAGATTTATTTCTTGGAATAACCTATGATACAATAAGATAAATAAGAAAATTTAAGTGTACTGAAGTTTTGATTAGATGAAGAAGTTATTATGTTACTAATTGCAATATTTAAGAAGACTTAAAAAATTCACCACAGGTAGGGTGAAAACTGGTCATAGTTAAGCAACACATGCAGATGTGCGACATCAATTTTCTGTTTCTCTAATCAATATTAACTACTCACGCCTATTGCTACTCCTTCCAGAACAAATATTGGATACCTTGGTCTAGTTGACGATGATTCTCCCCTCTCATTGTTTCTTCTAACTCTTGTACTACGTGACTCAACATGTGACTCAGAATAAAAGGAGCAAAATACGGATGTTTCTTTGGCTAGGAGTACTTCACAGATGCTAATCTCGAGCTGAGCTTTATTCTTCACGGTGCGCTTGAATGATCCAATCATCCTCTCAAAAGGGTATATCCACCTGAATTGGACCGGTCCACACACCCTTGCTAAGTGTTCCATAACATAAAAAAGTATTAGAGAGAATGTCCTCTCTAACTTACAAAGTATAATGAGAATATTTTTTTCCATGATTGTGAGATCATTAATGCTAAGTTTCGTAGCACATAACTCCCTGAAGAAGTCACTTATTTCTGTGAGGAGTTTTTAGATATTGGTAGGAAGTTCTCTAAACGTGACAGGAAGCAATGACTCCATAAAGACATGACAATCATGACTCTTTAACCCAGCAAACCTACCCTATGAGATGTTTGCACACTTACCCAAGTTAGAGGCATAACCAACGGGAAATCTCAATCCCCTAATCCAACTACAAATATTTTGTTTTTGGTCCTTTATTAGAGCAAACACCACCGTTGCTTTAGCTCACCGGCCATTTTCAAGTCTCTTTAAGTTCAGATCTATCCACCTACAAATTTCTATCAAGTCTAACCTTGTCTTATCATTATTCTTTGTCAACTCATTGTCCATTACCGTGTGCATGATATTATTAAACATATTTTTTTAAATATGCCTCATGTCAAGACAATGACAAACTAAGTTGTCTTTTCAATAAAGTAACTCCAAAAATATACTTTGTTTTGTTTAATTATGCTCCCTGCCATATTCCAAAGGTCTCAACCCTGCCCCGTTATAGATGATCCTTGGAATTCTATTGACTTGATGCCAAACTTGCAAATCACTCAACCTCACAAGTGCCTCTTCTTGTTCAGTTTTATTCTTTCTAAATGAGTCCTTGTTGCGCAAGGATGATCAATATCGATGAACTTTCGATGACAATAAAACAACAAATTCTTACATCATTTGTCAGCCAAAATGCCTTTGTATTCTCCATACAAATAGGATACGATATTGTGCCCTAAGTAGACCAACCTGATAACATCCCATATGCAGGAAACTCGTTAATAATCCACATTAACGTAGCATGCAGTTGGAAATTTGTCTTGGTTGAAATATCATACATTTCTACATCATGAATTTATAATTCTATCAACTCATCCACCAAGAGTTGCAGGAAGACATCTATTTTGGCCTTTGGCTTACTTAAACCAGGTATGATACAAATTAGGAACATGTATGTCCTTTTCATGCACATTTCCTGAGGTAGGGTATAATGAGTCACTAAAACAGGTTAACAAGAGTATGCGTTGATGAAATTAGAGTTCGGTGCAAACTCATTAGAGAATAAAGCTAATATAACATTTCTAAGCTCCCTCGCAAATGTAAGGTGGATCCAATCAAAGTGCTTCCAAGCATCTCTATGAGAGGGCCAAACTCATCGAGGCATACAATTATTTTAGCTTAGGGATTAGGGACAGGTAGTGCATCCACATGTTTAGGACTCTCTTTACTCGCTATTTACCAATCTATTCTTTTTCGATTTGAAATCTCTGTGCATCACAAAATCTACAAGGAGTTAGGTCTATGTTCCTCTTGTAATACAGCATATAACCATTCAAACAACAATTGACTTTTATTGAATTTAGACCTGATTTCAAAACTAACTTCTTTGCCTCATAATGGCTTTGGGGGATGCCAGTAGTTCCGGCAGGTACTAATTTCTTGCAAAGGATGGCCCACTTATCAAAAGACTCTTGGGTATGATTTGACTCAGACTTAATATTAATCATTCTAATATAGGCAGACAATTTTGAATGAACGCACCCCTCAAAAAAAGATTTCATGGAAGATTCTAACAAATGATAAAAACTCTTTGCTTCTGGGTTAGCCTCTTGCTCAGCATCTTCCATATCAGAAACACCAATTGCATCAAACACCATCTCGTTGTATCTCTCTTGGTTATCTTCCCAATTCCTTTCTTCCATGTTTAGTTCTCTAACGACCCGAACCCTCATTAATCAACCATCAAATCTATTGGAATTCGATACAAACCGGTTGATTTCCTGCTCATTCATTTCTCTATGTTCGGTCCATATCGAATACACATCCTTGAACCCATTACGATAGAGGTTTATATCTAAAGGTCCTAACCACTTAGTCAATGACACTTATAGCATAGACACCTAGATACACCTTGAGACCTAAACAGTTCCATGTTGAATACATACGCAACAAAATCTTCAACCCCTCAAAGAACTCAGGTTTTAACCCCCTTCTCCCATCCACCATTATCCTTATCATACATTTACATACGATGATTTGGAATCATTTTGTCACAAACATCCTAGAATTCAACCAACAATACAACTTATTAAATTTTTTAGAAAATTTGCAGAGTTTTTTCTATAATTAGAATCTCTCACCAAATCCAATTATCATTTTTTTCACAAACCAAACATGTTTTAAACTATTTAAACTAAAATTCAGCAGAAATTTTCCTTAATTCAAAGATATCCACCAAATAAAATTATCACTTTTCACAGAAAAAAGCAGTTGAAGGAAAAATAAATTAGAACAAATATGCATTCAATAAAATATCAAATTCTAGCCGTTCTAGTGCGCAACCCTTTATTACTCCACAATTTTCTCATCGAGAAGGTGCGACTACACAACCTTCTCCCAGTGAGTGTGGGGGGCTTCGGCTATCATCCCTATCGTCAAAGGCAAAACCATGAGGCCTTGTGTGCCAAAGCGGACAATATCGTGCTAGCGGGTGGTCTGGGCTGTTACAGATGGTATCAGAGCCACTAGGGACAGGCATTCATCATATGCATACTATATGAATTGTTTGAGATTGTCTATTTGAATGCTAATTGTCTAAATACCTTATCAGTTTCTATTTGTATATCTCTTGTTTGATTTAGCTGTGTTTGCTATATTATACTCCTGCTGGTGGTTGGGAGGTCTGAAGGAATTGGAAAGGGAAGTATTAGTTAGACTGAAGGATCTTTAGTCAGTTGCCACTTATGGTTTAGCTTGTTTATAAGCTTTGATATTATCTTCTGTAACAGCCCAGACCACCCGCTAGCACGATATTGTCTACTTTGGCACACAAGGCCTCACGGTTTTGCCTTTGACGATAGGGATGATAGCCGAAGCCCCCCACACTCACTCGTCAAAACGCGTCATGCTAGGGAGAGGTATCCACACCCTTATAAGGCATGCTTTGTTCTCCTCTCCAACCGATGTGGGCCTTACAAAAAAAGTATGTCCAACATAAAACATAAACAACATAGTACATTTAGAGATAGAAAATCATCTTGAGTACTGCACGAAGAACCCATGATTAAAGCTACACAGCTTTAAAAAAATCATAAAATAGAAGTTAAGGTAGTAAAAATATAAAAACTAATAATCAAAACTTAAAAATCTAACTTGAAAATTTAATAAAGCAAGTGAAATGTAAAAAGTAATAACCCTAAATATCTATTTACTTTCATCAAAATTAAACATGAAAAAATTGTAATTGATCTTACGTTTTAAAATAAAAAATAATTAGAAATATTCTATTACTTTAAGATAGAATATAATAGTGTTATCCTTTTTTTCTATTCATGTTATTTAATATCAGAAATACCTTGAAACTCATCTCATAATATTCAATTATTTAGAATTAGTCTTTGAATATGTGACATATAATTCAGCTATGGATAGTCTTTGAATATTGTGTGGCTTTAAATCGAAAATTGTTGTTAACCTCTTCTCTTAATTAGTTGACTAAGGGATTGGAAATTAATTAAGTTAAGAGAAATTAAATTGTCAAGGCATTGGAATTTGATTATAAATGATTTTTACGTGAAAAGATTTTTGTATGAGTTAAAGTAGAAAAATACAAGTATTTTTTTTGGTTTAATTACTCTGTTGGTCCTTATAGTTTCGTGAAATTTTCAATTAGGTCCCTATACTTTTTTTCTTTTTAATTGGGTCCCTACACTAATTTTTTTTAGTTAAGTCCCTCTTAGTAGTAATTGGCTTAATTTTATAGGGACCCAACTAAAAAAATTTGGTATAGGGACCTAAATAAAAGGAAAAAAAAAGTGTAGGGACCCAATTAAAAAAAATTGGTGAAAGAACTCAATTAAAAGGAAAAAAAGTATAGGGACCTAATTGAAAATTTCGCGAAACTATAGGGACCAACAGAGTAATTAAACCTTATTTTTTCTAAGAATTTAACATCTCCAATGCCTTTAACATTCTTATTCTTGATTACTTTTCTAATTCTCTAAGCCTTCTCTCACCCAATCAATCCAAAATCAATTCTCTCTTCATCATTCTTTGCTCTACATCACGATCCAAAGTTCTCATGCTAAAGTTTGATTGATCTAATTAGATATTCGATTAGACGTTGCTTGCTTCTATCCATTAATCCTTATGGGAACGATATCCACTCATCGTGGTATTATTTGGAACGATTTGGTGCACTTACCAATTTACGAGCATATCAATTTTGCCTCATCACTTATAACTTAGTAATCGTCATCCTAATTGCATATTTTATAACACATAACAAATTAAAATTACATAAATTAGGGTTTAAAGTTTAACTACTCTAAATTTCTTAGTGAGTGAGTAGTTACCTAAAGATAGTGATGGCACATAAAACTTTTCTGGTGTGGAGGTGGCAGCATGTACGATGTAGTGGTAGCGGCATTGACCAATTTGGAAGGTTGCATTTATGCATTTAAGATTTCAGTTTAAAAAATACAGATGTAAAATAGGATACAATATGAAGAAGGAGGAGGACAACCTACCCAGACAAAGGAAGGAAGTAGCTCCAGCAAGCAGCGACGAAATCAGCAGTGGCACGATAGTGTTCCACGTGACGTAAGTTGGTGGTGGCAGCAATTAGTCCACGCAGTCTTCGGAGGCTGGTGGTAGTGGCAGGCGCTGGCAGAGGGCTGCGGGAGGTGGTTTGGCGGAAGGGAGCTGAAGAGAGAGAGAGAGAGAGAGAGAGAGAGAGAGAGTTGTCTTCCAAAATGAGGGGGATAGGGTACACGACTGTAATTAGGGTCACTTTTACTGTTGGATTTTCTGACGGATCAATCCGATGGTAACCCTATTGTACGTAACAAAATGCTGTGTTCCATTAAGTGAGATTTATCACAGATAAATCCGACGGTACAAAATGCGCCAAATTTCCCATTCTTTCCTCCAAATATTACCAGTGCATTTACCAACGGAAAATCGAATTCGACGGTAACGTTTTTACCGAACGAAATTATTGCCTGATTCATCGGTACTTCTGACGATAAATCCATCACTAATATCCAATAATAAATTCGACGTATTCAACATTTTTTTTTATAGATTTGACAAGCTCAGATGCACACTTATCAAATTTTAAAATTATTCTAGTACCATTTTTGTCAATAACCTCGAATTGGATTTAATTCAAGAAAACCTTGTTCATTTAGTAGTAATGTTTTTATTTTTATTTATAATAATTTTAAACTATATAAAATTATATGAATGAAATTATAGATCTAAAATTTGTTATTGTATATTTGAAAAGAAAATATATAGAATAATAGCAAAATAAAATTATAAGATGATAGAATTTTAAAGAAGTATTCAGTCCTAAAAAAATTATTTTCTTTTAAAATATGTAAACCATCGTAATATTTTGTGTTGAAATTGACTTCATTATTCTTGAAATTTGATAGTCTCACTATAATTAATAACTATACTGTCTTCTTTTTTCCCTTTAAATCTTGTTTAGGATATTCACTTTTAAATATTTAAATAACGTTAATAATATTTTTCAAATTTGCACTAAAATGGTAATAGCACCATTCTTTTGAGTTGCTCATATAGAAGAAATTTCTTGATCATTCTTTTACTCCAGAAAATAAAAACAAATGTATTAAGGTAAGCACATGCAACAGTCCAAGTTGTTTTTTTCTCATGGACAGATATTGTAACAGCTTTATCAACCGGTTGCATTGCCCTTGGCCAAAACTTTGAAAAGCCAATTAGTCAACTAACTTCGATCCCTGTTCTCTAATTTTCTTCTGCGCTGGGCACACCAGAATATAATTGATTAATTGTAACTTGAGTTTGTTTCCCAAATGGGTCCTCATCTTAAAGCAAGTCAACTTGGTCTAGAATACAGATGGAAATTAATTAGTTATGGTTTTTGATGAACTGAGGAATAATCAATGTAGGTACTTGGGCAGAATCAGTTTCGGGGATACCACCATTGCAAAGCTATAAATAAGCGAATTAGGGTAATTCTTTGGGCAAAAAACCCTAATAAGCTAAGTGAAGAATCCTGTAACCTAAATACGCCAAAACGAAAATCGTTTCAGCAATAAACCAGGTCGTATTTTTATATAATTCGAACCAGGATGGTTCGAACTCTATTTGTTAATAATTCGAACCACTCCAGTTCGAACTACGTAGAGAGAAGAAGCTTGAAGTAAATCGAACCAGGCTGGTTCGATTTACAGAGAGAGAAGCTGTATCACATAATTCGAACCAGGCTGGTTCGAATTATAGGTAAATATGCTGCATTAGATAATTCGAACCACGTTGGTTCGATTTACTGGTATACAGAGCAGTATATATAGGGTTGTAAACGTGAGTTGCTCTCATTAGAGGGTGTAAGATGGCTAGTGAGGAGAGTTTTGGTGTTTTGGTTCACCACAGAGGATCCATTAAGAGGAAAACTCGTTCCGGGGTGAAGTTCACAGATAAGGATCCCCTCTGTATTGTCGTTAGTCCTACGACGAGCTATGATGACCTTGTTAGATCTGTGCTGATGAAACTCGGTGTGGAAGGTGCGAAGCGGGTTAAGAATTTTTTCTATCGCATTCCAGTCACGGTCCTGCAGGATACTGTGAAGTATGATTGTTTCACGATTGGTAGTGATGAGGACCTGCAAGTTTTGTTTCTTTGTCGGAGGCAGTTCCCAGAGGTGAGGACACCAGAATTGTTGGCAAAGCTGGTTGATGTGGTATCCAGCTCAGGGGGTTCGAACCGGAATACCACCACTGTAGCCACGGCAGCCGGTTCCAGTTCCAGGCCTGCCGTTGCTTCTTCGTCCGTCCCTGTGTACGAGACAGCGGTCCAACCGGTCGCCTCCCCGTCTTTCGCTGTTGATCTCAATGATGAAGTAGGCGACGTGGTAGGATCATTTGATGTTCCGCCGAACGGTTTATAGGGTGTTCCACCAGTGGGCGTCGGAGACGGATTGTTGGATGATGCAGAGGCGGACGACGTCGAGCCGGATATGATTGAGGATGAAAGCGGCGACGATGTCGGAGCGAGTGAGCCTGCATTGGCGGTCGGTGGTTCTAGTTCTGGCACACAGCAGTATCCACCATATTTTTCCTCTTTGGACCTGGACGCCATGAGGCAGGAGGGTGTTTCAGGGCATTGCGTTGGATACGGAGCTAGAGATGCGGAAGGGACAGCTGGTCTGACAGAGTTTCAGGTTGGTCAGCAATTTCAAGATAAAGATGAGGCCCTGTTAAGTGTGAAGACCTACAGCATCCGGCGAGGGGTACAGTACAAGGTAGTGGAGTCTGATCATCGCCGTTATGTGGGCAAGTGTTCTGAGTTTGGGAATGGGTGCACCTGGTTGATTCGACTGAGCCTCAGGCAGCGCAAGGGCATTTGAGAGGTTAAACGGTACAATGGACCTCACACTTGTCTTGCGACCTCCATCTCGAGTGACCACAGGAGCTTGGATTATCATGTGATTTCGGCGTTCATTATGCCAATGGTCAGGGCCGATGCATCCGTCAGCATAAAGGTGCTCCTAAATGCCACAGCAGCACACTTTGGGTTTAGGCCGACTTACAAGAGGGTCTGGATGGCGAAACAGAAGGCTATTTCCCTCATCTACGGTGACTGGGATGAGTCATACAATGAGCTCCCTAGGTGGGTGTTGGGAGTCCAGTTAACAATGCCGGGTACTGTTGCAGTCCTACGCACGAGCCCCGTTCGAGTTGGTGGACAAGTTGACGAGTCTGAAGCCTATTTTCACAGACTTTTCTGGACATTTCCACCGTGCATCGAGGCATTCCGTCATTGCAAGCCGCTAGTTAGCATCGACGGCACACATCTGTATGGGAAGTACGGGGGAACGTTGCTCATCGCGATTGCACAGGATGGGAACTCGAACATTCTACCTGTTGCATTCGCACTAGTAGAGGGTGAGAATGTAGAGTCTTGGTCATTCTTTCTCTCCCACCTTTGACAGCACGTGACACCGCAGCCGGGATTGCTGGTTATCTCCGACAGGTATAACGGCATCAAGGTTGCCCTTGAGGCACCTGACGGAGGGTGGTTACCTCCATCTGCATACCGTGCATTCTGGATTCGACATGTAGCTGCTAATTTTTCCCTAACCTTCAAGGGCAAGGACGCACGGAGGCTTCTAGTGAATGCTGCTTATGCGAAGACCGAGGTTGAGTTTGATTATTGGTTTGATATTCTGCGGTCTGAAGACCCAGCGATGTGTGAGTGGGCGAACCGGATTGACTACTCCTTGTGGACTCAGCATCGTGATGATGGGCGGCGATTTGGTCACATGACGACTAATATCTCCGAGTGTGTGAACTCAATACTCAAGGGTGTCAGAAATCTCCCTGTATCCTCCCTGGTTAAGGCAACATATGGTAGGCTTGCGGAACTCTTTGTTCGTAAGGGGAGAGAGGCTGCGGCTCAGATGGGAACCGGACAACAATTCAGTCAGTACTTGGTGAAGTCTATTGAGGCCAACATGAAGACGGCCAGGTGCTTCACGGTGACCTTGTATGACTGTGATAACTCGGAGTTCACCGTAGCAGAGACCACTCCTACTGGTTCTTTCTCGTTGGGTACCTACAGAGTATCGCTTGCATCCCGGACCTGCGACTGCAGGTACTTCCAGGCGCTTCATTTCCCGTGCCAGCATGCACTTGCATGCTGCGCCTACGCACGGCTTACCTGGTCCTCTTATGTTCACAGCGTGTATCAGATCAGTTCAGTGTTCAGTGTGTACCGGATGGAATTCACACCACCGATACCGGAGGGCTTCTGGCCACCTTACGACGGACCCACGGTGATTCCGGACCCTGCCAGGAGGCGTGCGAGAGAGGGTCGTCCAAGATCCACTAGGATACGGACGAATATGGACGAGACAGATCCGAACCGGCCGAGGAGGTGTGGCCTCTGTCGCCAGTCCGGACACACCCGTCGGAATTGCCCACAGCTTGGAGGATCGTCTCACACGGGGGGACACTAGTAGCGATGTTGTTAGTGTTAGTGCTTTTTGGTTTTTATTTTTCTTGTTATATGTTATGTTTGAGGACTTATGTAATCCGTTGATCTTTCTACCTTCTAGTAATGAAAAAGGTGTTTTCGAATTTGAGTATACATAGAATCCCCATAAAGGCAAAAGTTGATAAGTAATTGTCAACATTAAAGTGTTTAATGATTCAATGATAATAAATATTCACTGATCGACTAGGTAAATACCAGATTTTGAAGATACAATAAGATGAACAAACAACATGGAAAAACAGCACTAAAGTCACAACAGTAGTCCACATGGTTATAATACATGAATGAAAACTAACCTCCAAAATACATGAAAAATAAATCATCTAAACAAGTGGGAGCCTGTCCCACAACGACGGGGTACCCGTGGCCTCTGACCTCTGCGGATAAACGGCTCCTCATCCTCTATCTCATCTGCATCCTCATGCGGGGCAGGCGGTGCGGGTGGTGTAAAATGGACAGGTGCGGCAGACGGCCCGGCGACAGACTGTGATGCAGCGGTGTAAGCGGAGTGTGGGGTACCTCCCAAACCAAACTGGTCAGCAATAGGTGTCGTAGCAGGCTCGTTCAGATCAACATCTAAGGGTGCCTGTGTGCTAGGTGTCTGAGCACGCCTCCTGCCCGGATCGTCCTCCTGCATGATAGCCGTAATCTCCTCCAGAAACCGAGGACTGCCGAAGTCCACATCAAGCGTATCTGCCCCAAGGAAGTCCTGCCACTGTGATCCGGGAATAACCCATGGAGTACCATCCTGCTGAGGCTGGTCGTCGGTGGGTACTCCAACAAAGTAATGTCCAAAAGGACCCGACCCAAGTCCAGCGTCACTAGGCTCAGCCCCGTCACCCATCCCTGAGCCATACCACTCACCTCCGTGCACCCCATCATGGGTACTAACACCTACAACTGCAGCCGCCCCTGCACCATCCCCGCCCTCGGGCCCATGCTGATCATCGTCATCGTCCTCAGGATCAGGTGGAGCGACATGAACCGCAGCACGCCCTCTACCTCTGCCAGGATGGCGTCGTCGTCGCACCCCAGCGGGGCCGGCCTCGTCATCATCCTCCATAGCACGCTCAAGCCACCCCCAGTCACGCTGGCTACGCCGTGTGTCCACGCGAGCTCTCCTGTCAACCCGCCGCCTGTCCGGCACGTCGTCTGGCCGATCCATCTCAGGAACTCGCCCAGGTCCCCGCTGTGAAGCCTCAACAGGAATATCAACGGCTCTCGGATCGCCCAACTGCGGATCCGGAGACAAAAACCTCTTCCCGTGCTGACTCCACCAATCCAAGAACTGATGCGACGGACCAGGGTCAGCAACAACATCGAACCTCAGCACGCTATCCGTACGGGAGTCCCAATATTGATGCCACTTCTGCAAGTGGGACGGGAACCATCGATCGCCGCCTCTGCCGTCCTTCGACATCAGAAAGTCGATGTTCAGGGCGGCATCTGGACGGGGCTGCACCCCTCCAAACTGCGAAAGAACCCTATCGATCTGATGCCACTCTATGACGGCAAAGTAGATAAGCGATGTAACAGACCGCCACAGCACCATATGTCGAGGCTCCAAAACCTCGGGATGCACGACCTGAAGTACGTCGGGGCTGCTGTACGGCATCCAGATAAACTGCACCCAGAACGATACAATGTCAGGCCAACTCGTGATCCCAACTCGTAAATCGTGATTAAATAAAAAAAACTTATTAAGTAACATACTGACCTCTCTATCCTGCAACCGGTCTATCCAGAGCCTCCACATCTGAACTCTAGGACCCTTCTCGCTACTGGAAGGGATGTAACCTGACCACCTGCATCATGCACATGTGTTACAGCTACTTATAGGTATGCTTAGGGTATCCAATACATTATGAATGAACACGTGGTTATGTGTAGTGAATTGTAATAGACAAAGCTTAATACAGTACCTCGAGGCCAATGGCCAGCTGAACGTCTCAAATCCTGCAGGCCTAAAGCGAGGAAATCGCCAGAAAATCCATGACTGAAATAGCTGAAGTGGGCCCGCTAGCTTGATAAAGTTTCTGTTCGCCACTCGGCACATGCACCGATACAACCATGCCAGTGCTGCAGAACCCCAGCTGTAGGTCCCCATCTCCTCCAGCCTAGCTACAAAAGGAAGCCATCTGATGTGAACGCGGTTGCCCGACTTGTCCGCAAAAAGCTGCGTGCCCAACAACATCATGATGTACGCACGGGCATAACGATGCACAGTATCCTCATCAGCTCCCTCCGGGCACTCACCAAACGTCTCCTGAAACCAGCTGCAGTTGACCGCGTACTTCTGAACCTGGCTAGGAGGAGGTACCACTCCAAGCAACTCCTCGAACCAAACCCAGGCTGGACGGCCACCCTCGATGTATATATGGAACTCTGATAGGCAGCCGCTGACGTAACGCCCGTCCACTGGCAAACCCAGTTGGTATGCCACGTCCTGGAGTGTGATCGTGCACCCTCCGAACGGCATATGAAACGTGTGCGTCTCCGGACGCCATCGCTCGACAAACGCACTGACAAGGGCCTCGTCCAACCGGAACCATCTATCGTTCAACCTTGCAAGATGGTAAAGACCAGCCATCTGCAGGTACGGAACGTATCTGTCATCCAGGACCATGCCCTGCTGCCGCCGCATGCTCCTGATGCATCGCTGAGGCTGCGGAAGAAATGAACCGCATTATTAGAACCAACTTAATTACCGGTTACAAACATAATCAACACGATAATTGATAAACCAAAAAATCTTACTATGTATAGCCGCTTAAAAATCCAAGAACGAGAACCATTTGCATAAACAACTAAAATTAGTAACCAGCATAGACAACTGACATGAAAGATCTAACATTATAAAACCACAACTAAACCGCTTACATAAACCACTAACATAAACCACTAACGTAAACCGTTGACGTAAACCACTTACATAAACCACATACATAAACCACTAAGATAAACCACTAACATAAACCACTAAGATAAACCGCTAAGATAAACCACCAACATAAACCACTAACAAAAACCACTAACATAAACCATTAACAGAAATCACTAACATAAACCACTAAAATAAACCACCGACTAAACCAACATCTAACCCGCATGCCAAACCACTAACTCACATGTACCGGTAAAACAAAGTTATTTCCGTACTAACCTCTTCGTTGATGACCCCAGCTATATGGGCGACTCCGTCCAAGCGATATAACCGTGCCGGATCGTCCCCCATGAGCAGAGTATTCCGTTCAGGTCTTTCTCGGAGAGAATCTGGGTCATTTTCTCTGAGATTTGGTGGGGCAGGGGAAGGTGAGAATGGTTCGAATGAGGCTGATTCGAACTCCTTATATAGCCCAATCACTAGTAATTCGAACCAGGGTGGTTCGAATTACTAACAAACAAGCTTAAGTGTAATTCGAACCAGGGTGGTTCGAATTACTTGATGACCTCATTTACCCATAATTCGAACTGGCGTGGTTCGAATTACTTGCATTCCTAGTTCGAACCAGGCTGGTTCGATTTACTTTGAATTTTTTGTTTGAAATTCGAACTGCTCTGGTTCGATTTATTTGAGGATGAAGTTCGAACTAGCCTGGTTCGAATTACATTAAAATATGATCTGGTCTGTATCGATTTTCATTTTGGCTCATATAGGTAAATTTGGATTGATGTTGGCTTATTATAGTATTTTGCCCTAATTAATTAAATTAATCTCTAAAATTTTTAAAATTATATACTTCAATCTTTTAAATTTTAAAATATACAAAATAATTTTTAATTTTAATTTGGTTAGGCAGTACAGTTTTTTTTAATTTACTCGGTTAATCACTAACATTGACTGCTGATATAGAATATTGATTCATGTAGTCGTTAAGTGTAAAGTGTACAAAATAGATGAATCAGTCTTTAAAATAAAATACAAAACAATCCTAAAAAATTTAAAATATCTTAAAAAAGTTTTTTTGATGAACAAAATATCCAAAGTGTGAAAGTTATATTTATGGTTGGAAAGCGGATTGATTGGAAGTTCTAAACATTTGATTAAGTATTTAGTTTTTCTATTTGCATTGTCAATTTTTAATTAATAAATCAGTGAACAATAATCACACCTTAACATTGCCAAATTGATTCCAACTTTAAATTAGTCATCACAAATGCTGATATAGTGAACAATTGTCACAATCACCAATTTTGACAAGTTTTAATATACAATTCTGTTAGTTATATCTAATTAATTCAAAATTTAATTTTTAAAATTAAAATTAATTTTTTTAATTTATTATTTACATTATTAAAAAAATAATGTTTTTTTATACTTTCTCATTCTAAAATATTCACATTGTGCTCTATTGCAAACATAACAAGATGTAAGTTTGACATAAATATAAGTTTTTTTTGGGTCAGTGGATTGGACAATCTCCAATTTTAGGTACTTCAATGGACTCGACAACCCTCAATCCTAGGTACACAATACACTCATACATTTCTCACACTTTTACCACATTTTTTTCTCAATTGTAATATCTAAGGCTGCGTTTATTTTTTGAGACAGGACAGGACATGACACTAAGACAGAAATAATAGAACAGAAACACTAAAAATTAGTTTTTGTGCATTGTGTTTGGATACGATGGACAAGACACTAATGTAATGTTCTGTATTATGTTTGGATAGACATGGACAAAACTAAGATATTATGCGAAATGACTAAAATAGCCATGTGATTCCAAATTTTTTACATCAAATACAAATTAATTTAATAAAAAAAATAAGAATATGTAGGAGTATAGAAAATTATAAGAAAAATTGGTCTATAAACCAATAAGATAAAAATGGTATTAAGATAACAAAATTAAGAATAAATAAAATAACATAAAGTAGAAAAGTGAATTAAGTCTCTATTAATATAGCGTGCCATAAAGAAGAGAATGAACGATAAAAAAAATAAATTAATTATCCAGTCAAGTAAGAAATTTTACTAAAAAAAGAGTATCTGACAAAAAGAACGCTTTTATAGTGTCTTGGAGGCAATGTGTTCTGTGTCCATGTCTCTATTTTCAAATATGTTTTAAATATTCGTTGTTCATGTCTCTGTGTTCTGTCTTCGAAAATAAGCACTACCTAAAATTTGAACCCTAGACCTTTGAGGTGGAGAGGAGGAAATATGCCATATAAACTAAGGCTCATTGGCAAATGTAAGTTAATACTTAGTAGTATTCTAATTTCTAAGTCAAATGTTGTTCTTATAATAACGAGAGTCATATGAAGTGCGTGTGTTCATTCTAAACAACTCCATTTCTAAAGAGACCAAAAAATGATAAATTTCATGTTGCAAATTGCTCTGAACCCTAAACACAACAAAATATGAACTAACCTAAACCGTGATAAACATGGTATATTATATTCACTGAGTGGGTGGCTATTCGAATATGTAGGGTCTTATTCTTTTTTTTTTTTTCCTATTTAAATGAAACAAGAAGCAAGCATCAACATTTTGAAGAAAATAAACTATTTTAATCTGTGAGGGATTGTGTTGTTCATTGAAATGAGTGTTTAATTTGAAATTTTTTAAAATTTAAGGAACTATTTAAAATTTTTAAACTTTTTGAAGACTAGTTGTATTTCATTCTAAAACTAGCTGATTTGTTTAGTCTCTAATTTACGTATGTAGACACTTAATAACCAGGTGTATGAATTAATGTTCCATATTAATAGTCACTAACAGATAAAATTAGAAGAAACTATATTGTTTAATAGAGATAAATATTGAAGATCATTTTTTGTATTTCAAAATCTTGAAGACTAAAGTGTTAATTTAAAAAATCTCATAAATTGATTTAGGTAATTACTCAAGGAATAAATTTATGAATGTGATAGTTTATTGAATTATTGTTGATGTCTAGACATCTTTAGTAGTTTTTAGGTTTTTTTTTTAATTGGTTTTCTTATATTTTAATCAAAATTCTTATATTTTCTAGTGAAATTTTAAAACTAATAAAGTATTTGAAATTATTTTAGTATCATTATATTTTCAGGAATTTTTTTCTCAAAGTAATCAAAAATTAAAGTATTTTAACAAAGAAACACAAGTACGATCCAAAAAAGACTCAATCAAAATCCAAAACATCAAGAATGAGCGCCCAAAACACCAAGTTAGGTGCCCAACGCCCATCACCACCCTCAGCGCCCAACCACTGGAGCATAAAAGACCTTGTAACCACCAGGCTAAGATCCTCTTTAACAATATATATAGGTGTCTTTTTATAAATATATTATAACTTATTAGACATATCCTAATTAAGAACTTTATCTTATTAATTCTTTTAGTCATACAAAATTTAAAATTTTCTTACACTTTTAACTTTTTATTCTAATGAGTAATTTTATATTTAATTTAATTAAATTTTTTATGTTATATTTACTCACTTAAATTAATTATTTTTAATTTTACATAATTATAAAAAAAATAAATATTTTTAAA
>NC_029786.2:79380151-79382836 GCF_000816755.2 Arachis ipaensis | reverse complement strand
GTACAGTTTTTTTTAATTTACTCGGTTAATCACTAACATTGACTGCTGATATAGAATATTGATTCATGTAGTCGTTAAGTGTAAAGTGTACAAAATAGATGAATCAGTCTTTAAAATAAAATACAAAACAATCCTAAAAAATTTAAAATATCTTAAAAAAGTTTTTTTGATGAACAAAATATCCAAAGTGTGAAAGTTATATTTATGGTTGGAAAGCGGATTGATTGGAAGTTCTAAACATTTGATTAAGTATTTAGTTTTTCTATTTGCATTGTCAATTTTTAATTAATAAATCAGTGAACAATAATCACACCTTAACATTGCCAAATTGATTCCAACTTTAAATTAGTCATCACAAATGCTGATATAGTGAACAATTGTCACAATCACCAATTTTGACAAGTTTTAATATACAATTCTGTTAGTTATATCTAATTAATTCAAAATTTAATTTTTAAAATTAAAATTAATTTTTTTAATTTATTATTTACATTATTAAAAAAATAATGTTTTTTTATACTTTCTCATTCTAAAATATTCACATTGTGCTCTATTGCAAACATAACAAGATGTAAGTTTGACATAAATATAAGTTTTTTTTGGGTCAGTGGATTGGACAATCTCCAATTTTAGGTACTTCAATGGACTCGACAACCCTCAATCCTAGGTACACAATACACTCATACATTTCTCACACTTTTACCACATTTTTTTCTCAATTGTAATATCTAAGGCTGCGTTTATTTTTTGAGACAGGACAGGACATGACACTAAGACAGAAATAATAGAACAGAAACACTAAAAATTAGTTTTTGTGCATTGTGTTTGGATACGATGGACAAGACACTAATGTAATGTTCTGTATTATGTTTGGATAGACATGGACAAAACTAAGATATTATGCGAAATGACTAAAATAGCCATGTGATTCCAAATTTTTTACATCAAATACAAATTAATTTAATAAAAAAAATAAGAATATGTAGGAGTATAGAAAATTATAAGAAAAATTGGTCTATAAACCAATAAGATAAAAATGGTATTAAGATAACAAAATTAAGAATAAATAAAATAACATAAAGTAGAAAAGTGAATTAAGTCTCTATTAATATAGCGTGCCATAAAGAAGAGAATGAACGATAAAAAAAATAAATTAATTATCCAGTCAAGTAAGAAATTTTACTAAAAAAAGAGTATCTGACAAAAAGAACGCTTTTATAGTGTCTTGGAGGCAATGTGTTCTGTGTCCATGTCTCTATTTTCAAATATGTTTTAAATATTCGTTGTTCATGTCTCTGTGTTCTGTCTTCGAAAATAAGCACTACCTAAAATTTGAACCCTAGACCTTTGAGGTGGAGAGGAGGAAATATGCCATATAAACTAAGGCTCATTGGCAAATGTAAGTTAATACTTAGTAGTATTCTAATTTCTAAGTCAAATGTTGTTCTTATAATAACGAGAGTCATATGAAGTGCGTGTGTTCATTCTAAACAACTCCATTTCTAAAGAGACCAAAAAATGATAAATTTCATGTTGCAAATTGCTCTGAACCCTAAACACAACAAAATATGAACTAACCTAAACCGTGATAAACATGGTATATTATATTCACTGAGTGGGTGGCTATTCGAATATGTAGGGTCTTATTCTTTTTTTTTTTTTCCTATTTAAATGAAACAAGAAGCAAGCATCAACATTTTGAAGAAAATAAACTATTTTAATCTGTGAGGGATTGTGTTGTTCATTGAAATGAGTGTTTAATTTGAAATTTTTTAAAATTTAAGGAACTATTTAAAATTTTTAAACTTTTTGAAGACTAGTTGTATTTCATTCTAAAACTAGCTGATTTGTTTAGTCTCTAATTTACGTATGTAGACACTTAATAACCAGGTGTATGAATTAATGTTCCATATTAATAGTCACTAACAGATAAAATTAGAAGAAACTATATTGTTTAATAGAGATAAATATTGAAGATCATTTTTTGTATTTCAAAATCTTGAAGACTAAAGTGTTAATTTAAAAAATCTCATAAATTGATTTAGGTAATTACTCAAGGAATAAATTTATGAATGTGATAGTTTATTGAATTATTGTTGATGTCTAGACATCTTTAGTAGTTTTTAGGTTTTTTTTTTAATTGGTTTTCTTATATTTTAATCAAAATTCTTATATTTTCTAGTGAAATTTTAAAACTAATAAAGTATTTGAAATTATTTTAGTATCATTATATTTTCAGGAATTTTTTTCTCAAAGTAATCAAAAATTAAAGTATTTTAACAAAGAAACACAAGTACGATCCAAAAAAGACTCAATCAAAATCCAAAACATCAAGAATGAGCGCCCAAAACACCAAGTTAGGTGCCCAACGCCCATCACCACCCTCAGCGCCCAACCACTGGAGCATAAAAGACCTTGTAACCACCAGGCTAAGATCCTCTTTAACAATATATATAGGTGTCTTTTTATAAATATATTATAACTTATTAGACATATCCTAATTAAGAACTTTATCTTATTAATTCTTTTAGTCATACAAAATTTAAAATTTTCTTACACTTTTAACTTTTTATTCTAATGAGTAATTTTATATTTAATTTAATTAAATTTTTTATGTTATATTTACTCACTTAAATTAATTATTTTTAATTTTACATAATTATAAAAAAAATAAATATTTTTAAA
>NC_029786.2:79361687-79380040 GCF_000816755.2 Arachis ipaensis | reverse complement strand
AAAAGAAATTAAATTTTATATAATTATTTAATTATAACCGAGTCAACCTGTTCAACCTGTGACCCATCGATTGAACCAGTAATTTGGTAACCCAATAGTCTGATTGGATTAATTACCGATTCGGTTCCGATAACTATGAAACTTAGGATATAAATAAGTGAACAAGGTTCACAAGAGGACATCCAATAATCCACATACGTGCATCTCTCTCATCTCTTTAGGTTCACAAGAGTAACTAAACCTTCATTGTTGAAGGTAAGAAGCTTCGTTTGATTTATGCATTTATAATGTGAGTGTTTTCTTTATTTTAATTCATACTTTTTTTTACTTTTTTAAAATTGAATTTCGTCCTTCATCATTAATGGTGAGAAGTATTGGAAAAGATTCTAATTCTATCTTAGATTCTGTAATTATTTTGAAAAATTTTATATTGAAATTAGCTTGAAACTCATCTCATAATCTTCAATTATTTAGAACTAGTCTTTGAATACGTGATATATAACTTATCTAGGAAAAGTTTTTGAATATTGTGTAGTTTAAAATCGAAACCGTTCTTCACATATTCTTTTAATTAGTTAACCAAGAAATTAGAAATTAATCAAGTTAAGAGAAATTAAATTACTAAGAAATTAGAATTTGATTACAAATGATTTGCTGTGAAATAATTTTTGCATGAGTTAAAGTAAGAAAACACAAACACTAATTTTTTTAAGAATTAAACATCTTTAAAGTCTTCAATATTCTCATTCATTGATTACTTCTCAATTCTCTAAGTCTTCTCTCGTCCGATGAACAAAACAAAATCAATTCTCTCTTACCTGTTCTTTCTTTTCTTTGAGATTCACAATCCTTTTACCAATGTTTGATTGATCTAGCTAATTAGATGTTTAATTAGATGTTGTTTGCCTTAATCCGATAATCCTCATAAAAACGATATTCACTCACTGTAATATTATTTGAATAATTTGGTGTACTTACCAATATTCGAGTACATTAATTTTTGACTCATCAACTATGTTGTATATTAAAAGAGATAATGCTCAGTTTGATTCTCACAATTTCCAACCCGCATTAGAATAGTCTTTGACTCTCTAAACTAACCAAATTGGTTCTCAAATTGCAAAATTTGAAGGTCTCTCACTAAACTGGTGTTTATACTTAATGATGTATACTGTTAAATGCCAAGCTAGTATTCCAACGATTAGTTGACGAGGTTACAACATGAATATAATCAAATAGGTATGTGAAATTGCTCATTTATACTCATTATAATCCCTATTCATTATAAAATTCTAACCTTCATTTTCACTCCAAATCTTCATCTTCTATTCTACCTCACTTATGCATGTTCATTTTTTCTGAACTTCTCGAACTGAGACTTGCAAAACCCGGTTAAACCGTAATTAATTAAATAATAAATTAAATAGGAGCGAATATGATTAGAAAGATATTTGGACTCAGTGAATTTTTCTGAGTCAAAAAACATAGTTTTCTGAATGAAAATGCGCACTGGAAATTTGACCGGCAGTACCAGTTGTGATCTGTCCAGTACTGTGGCTGAGAAAATTAATTAAAAGTGAATAATTTTAGGAAATAAGAATTTATAATTTGGAAAGATAGAAATATTTAAAATACGATTTAAAACTCTAATCTTAAAGATTTTGGCCTAAAATTGGGCCAACGGGTTAAAACCAAGTGAACTGGGCCCAAGTGGGTCCAAAACCCAACATATATATAGGCTTATTAAGCCATTTCAGCATCACTTCTTCCCTCCATTCTTGCGTCCACGGTGAGAGAGAAGAGAGAAAAGGGAAATCAAAACCCTAACTCTCTTTGATATTCAAATCACCATAACTTGAGCTACGCAGCTTCAATTGACGAGTCATTTGTGGCCACGCGTCACTCTTCTCGTTGTCTTCGATTCCATCTAGGTATTGTGGTAATTATTTCGTTCTTCTCTGTCCAGTTTTGATTTTTTCCCTCTGAAAACATGATTGGCTATGGGTGTTGAGTGATTTTATGATTTTGATTATTTAGGAGTGCTCTAGTATGAGCCATTGGTGAGTTCCATCAATTAATTTTGTGGGTTAAGGTGAGAAATCCTCCAACCCTTGTGATTTATTATTTTCATGAACCCTAAGTTGATTGTAAGTGTGAAATTGGTTATGTTAGAGTATTGGTTGAATTTGGTGCACAATTGGGAGGTTGGTTTTGCTTGAGAGCTTTGGTGAGGCTTGGAGCTAAGGTTGATGGAGACTTCCAAAGAAGAGGCTCAATTGGTTTGGCTCCAAGAGGTACGGTTTAAGTTTAATTTAAGTACCGTGTGGTGTGATGAGAATTCCTAGGCTAGATGCCCCTAGGATTAAGTTTAGATTGTGTAAATGGTTGGTACTAATATGTATAGTTGATATGTAATGTAAATTAATGATTGGGTTGAGAATTGTGTGAATTTGTATGTTTAGTGTGTTGAGAATTTGATGAATTGGATAATGAATATTGGTTTGTAGAATATGCATTTAAATTGTGAATTTAGGCCGGAGGCCGTGAATCTTAGGTAGGAGGCCAGAAAGAGGTAAGGAAGGTAAGTGATATGTGTATTGTGTGATGTCATATGAGATTGAATGGATATTGAATATTGAGTGTGTGAATAAATGGGAGGAATGTGGAATAATAAGAAATTAGGAATTTAGGAGTGGAAGGTCACGAAATTGAATTGAATTATGTAGATGAGGTAGGTTTGGTTTTGGTTGAGTGTAACAATGTGAATGTGGTTGGGTTGTGGTCATTTGGATGAGTGAAAATGAATTTGGCTTGTGAATATTGGAATAATTGGTGATTTATGTTTTTGGATAAAAACTGATTTTTGACCAACTTCGGTGGTCCGTAACTCGGTCCTCGGAGTTAGGAATTCTTCAAAACTAGATTTTTATGAAAGTTTATTCAACGATCTTTCCAACGATTCAAAAATGGTTGAAAAAAGAATTTTTTAGAAGAAGTTATGTGTGGCAGAAGTTTGAGATTTGAAAATGAAATTCTGCAGATTTAAGAAAACGCACGCCCATGTGTACGCATAGCCGATGCGCATGCGTGGCCCATATAATTTACACCCCATGCGCGTGTGTCGACGAAGCGTACGCGTCGCTATGCTGATGCTGCTGCGTGGTAGAAAAATCAGAGAGTTGTGATGGTATTGTGCCAGATTTGTGCGCGAAGCATAAAACGTCTCCACGCGTACGCGTGACTGACACGGACGTGTCACTTTCTCTCTCTGATTTCCACGTGTACGCATGGGCGACGCTCATGCGTCACTCCCTTTTTTCCGCTTCCCACGCGTGCGCGTGTCATTTTCAGCAAAAATTAATTTTTGAGTTTTTAAAACCGAATTTCAAACCTCTAAGCTTCCATTTTCATCGTTTAGTCTTAAATCTTTATAGTATGCCTAGTAGTGAAAAGAAGCTAGGACATGTGGTAATTTATGGATGAAGTAAAGTGAGAATCAGTGATGAATGATGAGTAATGATGATTGTATGAGTTACTGAGGATGATGGTGAAAGTGCTGTGTATGTTATGAGTCGGATGGCTGTGATAAGCATTGAATTATGGCTGAGTATGTATATGTATATGATTAATGATTTAAATGATTATGATTGATGGAGGAAGCTTTAACATGTGGCGAGTATGCCGGAGATGCATATATGATTAATGAATGAAAGTGGTAAATGAATAATGATGAAAAATGTTGAATGTGAATATGCTTGTGTTTTCTCTCTAGTTGTAAGGGTGACAGGGCACCGATACCCTCTAATGGTGACAGGACACGAATTTTCTCTAATGGTAATGAGGTGCAACAGAGAGACTGTGCCTGAGTAGTAGGCAGTGGCGTTGTCCACTTGCTCTAGGTATGAGATAGGGAAGGAGAATTATGATAAATGAGTTTAATTATGGAGTTTTGAATGAATGTATGTCTGTGATACCTGGATAGTAGCAAGGGTCGTGGTTCGTCCTGCTTGCTCCGGGTCATTGTTTGAGAATTGGTAATAATAAAGAGTGACTATGAATTAATGTGTATTTGTGATACCTGAGTAGTAGCAAGGGGTTGTGGTTCATCCCGCTTGCTCCAGGTTAATGTTTGAGATTTGATAACAATGATGATTGATTTTAAATTGAATGAATGTATGTTTTGAGATCCTAGGCAGTAGCAAGGGTTTTGGTTCATCCCACTTGCTCCAGGTCAGAGATTGTGCCGCCTGGGTAGTAGCGGCAGTAGTGGTGATTCCACTCGCTCCAGGTTGAGCTTTTAAACACCCGCCTAGGTAGTAGCCACAGTAGTGGTTGTTCCACTGGCTCTGGGTTAAGCGGGTAGTAGTAAGGGGTTGTAGCTCAATCCCACTTGCTCCGCATGGGTGTTTCTGTCCATGGTTAGCTACCAGGACATGTCAGGTTGGCTATATAACTGACATATGATATCATCAGCAATAGGGCAGGCATACATCATTTGCATATGTTTGAATTGTTTGGGTTTGCCTATTTATTTTGGATTGCTATATCATATATGCTATGCTACTTGATTATGTGCTACTTGTTTTACTTGTACCTTATTGTGTATTACTTGCCTATATTGCTTGTGTTTGTACAACTGAGAGGTCCCTCATGCTGGTGTCAGTTGACGCTGAGGGCTGTTCCTGTTGAGATAGAGTAATGATATGATTAATTTAAAATGATGATTATTGAATGAGGTAATTTGAGCTCCCTAGGTGGACGCAGTGAAGTGATTTCACTTGCTCTAGGTGAGGATATGAAGTATTGATATAGAATTGCTGAGACAGATAACTGGTAATGGTTTTATTTATGATTCTGATTCTGATTCGTTGGAGAGTTAGAAAGTTGGGAAGCATGAGGAAGATGAATTAGATTTAGCATTCCCTTTTGACAGTTGCCTATTTATGGATTAGCGAGGACATAGGATGAATATTTGGTGAAAGGAAGTTTAGGATGCTTAGTGAGTTTTTATTACAATGCATTGTATTTATTTGGCACTTTTACCGTACTGGGAACCCATGGGTCGGGGGTTCTCATTCCGTATATATATTTCTTATTTTTTAGATACAGGTTCAGGTACTGATAAAGCCCATTTTTAGGGTTTATCTTGTGCTTAATTTAGTAGATTCTATCCACTATTCTCACACTTATGCATATAATTTGCATGTTTTACATTTTCCTTCCTAATTTTGTACTATGGTTGAAAACATGCTTCTTTGGCCGTTAATTTGCTAATTTTAACTCTCTCTTATTACCATTCGATGCAGTGATATGTTTGCTGAATGTCTTCAGGGTTTATAGGGCAGGAATGGCTTAGAGAACAGAAAGGAAGCATGCAAAAGTGGAAGGAACACAAGAAAATGATGTTTTGAGAAGCTAGCAGCGACGCGCACGCGCCAGTCACACGTACACGTGCTGGTGTGGCAGACAAGCGACGCGTACACGTGACTAGAAAATTGCGCAGTGACACGTACGCCTGGGCAACGCGTACGCATGACAGAGCATCACGTGCTGCATTACACAGAAGACGCTAGGGGCGATTTCTGGGCTATTTTTGGCCCAGTTCCAAGCCCAAAAACACAGATTAGAGGCTACAGAGTGGGGGATGATTCATACACTTCATTATTCACAGATTAGGTTTTAGATGTAGTTTTCTAGAGATAGAGGCTTTCTCCTCTCTCTAGGTTTTAGGTTTCTTAGTTTTATTCCTTTTCAAATTCTGAATTCTATCTTATTTCAATTTAGTTTCTCTTCTACTTTTATTTGTTCTAGCATTCTAGTTTATTTATTTCCCTTATTGATTACTTTATGTTGCCAATTTAGTTTATGAATTCTCATGTTAGATTTAATTTCCCTTTTTAATACAATTTGAGGTATTTCATGTTTATTATTTCTTCCTTTATTTGTTGTTGATGATTCCTTGTAATTGTTGGTTTTAGATTTTATATTCTCTTATTGCTTTCTACGCTTTTATTTTGCGCCCACCGAGTGTTTGATAAAATGCTTGGTTGGATTCTAAATTAGCTTTTTATGTTCTTAGCTTGGATTGAATAACTTGGAGACTCTTGAGTTATCAAAGTCTCTTGTTAATTGATGATTGAGACTTGCTAGTTGGCTTAAGTTTTACGAAATCTAGTCTTTGATTAGGACTTGTGAACTTAAGTTAACTTTACTCACTTGACTTTCCTTCATTGTTAGAGGTTAACTAAGTGAAAGCAAAAGGCAATTACCATCATAATTGACATTGATAATGAGGAAAGGAATTCTAATTATCAATCCTTGCTAGGACTTTTCTTAACTGTTATTTTATTTTCTTGTTATTTTACTTTCTTGTTCCTTATTTCAAAACCCAAAAAGATGCAATCTTATAACCAATTATAAGTACACTTCCCTGCAATTCTTTGAGAGACGACCTGAGGTTTAAATACTTCGGTTAATTTTATTGGGTTTGCTTAAGTGACAAACAAATTAAATTTGATTGAGGTTTAGTTGTCAGTTTAGAACTATACTTACAACGCAATTATTTTTGTGAAATTCTTTACTGACGATTTTTCCCCATCAATTTTTGGCGCCGTTGCCGGGAAATTGCAAACGTGTGCCTTATTATTGGTTATTGTGAATATTGTGAATAAATTTTCTTTTTTGTTTCTTTGTTAGTTGTTTCTAGTTTTAGGAGTTTAGTTTCATTATTCCTTATTAGTTTTTGTTTTTATTTTCTCTTGATACTATGAATTCTCACCCCTTTGGCTATAAATTTGGTTACAATCATGTTGTAGGAAGAGGAGATTACAATGAAAGCTTGCATCAAGGATGGGACAATCAAAGATGGAAGGAGCCACAAGGATTTGATCAACCCTCTTGGAAACAACTTCCACCCACTTACTATGAGCAAGAACCATTCCAAGGTGCATATCAATCCAATGGATATGGTGGACCTTCTTGTAGTTACCAACAAGTCCCAGCCCCACCATATGCCTATGAACCCCCTCCTCAACATAGCTTTGAACCACCATACTCACAAGCCACCTACTACCAAACACCCCCTGATGAGCGTAATATTCTCATGCCGGATTAGAAATTAACAATGAGTTCGATCGTGAGTATAGTTTAACCGATATGCAAATATCGCATCAAACAATTCTAAAATCTCTGACCGAGAGTATTGATCCCGGGTCGTTCTCCCTAGGATTTGCCTTAGAATGCGCATCATTGATTAGGAAGTCTTTTGTGGTTTTGAGAGTTGGTGCAAGAATTCAAGCTAACAAAAGTAAACAACAATTAATTGAAATAAAAGCCTTGGCTAAGGGTGAGTATTGGAAGTTCCATCATTGTAGTTCCCTTCAATTGTGATAAGAATTAATTATTCCTTCACTTAGTTAACCCCCTAATAATGGAGGAAAGATAAGTGAGAGTAACTAACTTGAGTCACAAGTCCTAGTCTCACCCTAGGGAAGTCTAGCTTTAGTGCACTCCAAGTCAATTAGCAATTCTCAATTCCTAATCAACAATTGATATCCACTACTCAAGTGTCTCCAATAACTCAACCCCTAAGCCAAGTAAGAGAAATCTACTCCATAGCTAGGGTTGTCATTTTCACAAACAATTGGTAGACAATTATAGAAGACATGATGAAATTGAGAGAAAAGAATTGAATTAAAGCTATCTAACTCAAGCAATCATCAATAATCAAGCAATTGAATGAAATTCTTCAATTCACTAATCAAAATTCAAAGTAACAAAGTCACAAATCTAGATCCAAGTGAATGAATCAAGAGAACACTAATTGAGAGTAGAAGAAGAGTAGATCTACAACTTGGATCAAAGTAAAAGTGAATTAGCAATGGATCTTACCAAGAAATTAAAGGAGAATTGCAATGGAGAGAGTAAAATCCTAGAGAGAAGTTGGAGTTTCTCTCTCTCTAAAAGCAAAAATGTAACTAACTACCCAAAATATCTAGAATTATTACTAATTGTCCCAATCCTTCTAATCATTGGTCTTCTTAAGCTTTTCCCTTCAGAATTCTACCTCAAAACAGGGCCTGCAACTGCCTGAAATCGCTGGTCATATTTTCTTCTTAAAAAATCACGTGCGTCCATCGGCGCGTACGCGCACAGTACGCGTACGCGTCCATGGGATTTTTCGCGACCTACGCGCAGGCACACAGTGCGCGCGTGCATCCAAGGATTATGGCCCAGCCATATAAGCATGCCGGCTTCTCGTTCGGCTCCACTGCGCCGGCTCTGGGGGTGCACATCCACGCGTACGTGTACGGTGCACGTGCACGCCCATGCTCAAACTCCAAAACTCTAATTTATTCCATGCTCCTTCCATTCATGCATGCTTCCTTCACTCCTCTTAGCCATTTTTGCCCTATAACTTCTGAAACCACTTAACAAACGGATCACGGCATCGAATGGTAATAGAGGAGGGTTACAATATATCAATTTTGATGCAAAAGAAGTATGTTTTCATCTATGAAGCAAAGTGGGGAAAGGAACACAAAAGCATGCAGTTTTATATGAATAAGTGTGAAAGATCATTGATAAAGCCCTTAAAATCTATACATGATAAACCCTAAAAAACGGGGTTTATCAACCACCCCACACTTAAAGTATAGGATGTCCTCATGCTAAAGGAAAGCAAAAGATCAAAGGATCACAAGGGAATGAGACTCATGGGATGCAATCTACTTACATGAATGCAACTAGGGTGTATGCTACTATCTACTTGGTCAAGAGCAATTCAATCTTCCTAGAACACATGCATATAGGCACATAGGGCAAGATGATGGGCAATGTATAAACTCTACCAATTCTAGTCATCAAAGTGAAGTATGCATAGCTTTCATGAAGAACGCTCGCGAGAGCCGGGAATAGGGAATTGAGCTTCGAACCCTCACCGGAAGTATTTGCACTCTATTCGCTCGGTGTATAGGATTGATCACTCAATTCTCCCATACTTCATGCTCTTCCAAAATTTGTTCTTCCTCTAACAATCAACAATTGTTCTATGCATGCATACATATATCATGAGGTCTTTCCTTAGGTTGTAATGGGGTTAGGGTTAAGGTAGAGTTATATATTTGGCTAAGTGACCTAAGAATTGAATCCTTTGATTAACTTAAGCTCCCCTCCTAACCTATATAACATCCTATACAATTATGTACTAACCTAACCACCCATTCCTCACTCTTTCACATACTCATGCATTCACTTTTGATCATTATACATATGCATTGATTTGTCTTTAGGTCTTACTTTGGAACATTTTGTCCCCTTTTATTGCTTCTCTTTTTCTATATATTTTTTTCTTTTCTTTTCTTTTTCTTTTTCTCTTTTTTTTTCTTTTTGTTTTTCTCAAATTTTTTTCTTTCTAACTATATACAAGAACATCAATGCATAAGGTCTATACATTTAATCAACTCATGAGTATGTATCCACTTCCCAATATTTTTAACAAAAACAACAACATGCTCTTACCTCAACCAATGTCCCCCCTCCCCCCCCCCATTTTCCCACACTTAAATGACACACACACACTCTAGCCTAAGCTTTTCAAGGATTCACATAGGGACATCCATGGTTTTGCACTTCTTGGCTTGTGATGTGCTAAAATTGAGAATAAGTGGGTTAAACGTAGGCTCAAAGTTGGTTGCAAAGGTTGTTATAAGGTAAGGTCATTTGAGTAAGTAGCTAAGTGAATTGATGGCCTCAATCATGTACATGCATTCATACATATAACAACGGACATATAAATTCAAACAAATTAAGGATCACAATCATAGAGAGAGAACAATGCACACAAGAAGGAAACTAAGTAGCTAGAAGATGTAGCCACGCAATTAGGCTCAAAATTCACTTGCTTGTGTTCTTGGCTCAAAATCCATGTTCCGAATTACATTCTTCAAACAAGCTTAGCATAAAAAATTTTCAAAACATTCAAAATTGATAGGGTTGCCTTAAAATTCTAGCTTCCTAGGAAAGAAGTCATTACTTTAACCAAGTGGACTTATTAAGAAATAGCTATCATGCAAAGGATGTCAAAAAGTGAAAAACCTAATTATGCAATATATCCTAATTAACAAAAAGAGATTTAAAATTTATTCGGGTGTTACCTATGAAGACCGGTCGACCAACCGACCTCCCCACACTTAGAAGTTGGCATGGTCCTCCGTGCCTTGAGTGAGACGCAGTGGTTGATCGGCTTTCGAGTGTCCAACATCTTCTCCATTATCGCTATCTTCATTGTCGGTGCCGGTGGACGTGAAAATTTTCGGTTCTTCCATAGGTGATGCTAGGCAACTTAGAAGCTTCTTGACAAAAGTGTATCGGCGTTGGTTGCGCCGCTCATAACGATCGAGCTTCTTGTGGAGGTCCTCTATGCGTTGCATGGATGATTTTGGTGGTGCGGTTGAGGTGGTGGAAATGCTCATGGGGATGGCTAAGTTCGGATCCTCGGTGTCCGCCGGAGGGTAGAGATATCTCCCGTTTGGAACAACATCGCCGTCTATCGGGATCATGGCCCTCCGATCCTTGGTCTCTCGGGGGACCCCGGCTACGGAAATTAAGTCGGTTACTAGAGCAGGGAAGGGTAGGTTCCCCTTAGCGTGGATGCGGCCCATTGCTTGGCGAATGAGGCGGGGAATATGCACCGGTCTCTCAGTGAGGACACACCAAACCAACAAGGCTAACTCGGCAGTTAAGATTAGTGCAGAGACTTGGGACGTTGTGGTTGTTGATATGTTGTCCGAAACCACCAAAGTTCTAAAAATCGAACCGGTCATCAAATTGCTCTAGTTATTGGTTTATTAGTTTGGTTTAATTGTAGTTCAATCAAAAAAATCGTTTTATAATAAAATAATAAATAAATACTTTAAAACATAATTATAGTTTAATATAAATCTTAAAATATTTTTTAAATTTAAAGTCTTTGATGAATTATAAAAATTTAATTTTTTTTATTTTTTTATAAAAAAATTTAAGAAAAAATATAATTATGAAAATTTGATAAAAATAATTAAAAATAAAAAATAAATTATATCTATCTATATATATATTGTACCTGAAATGTATATATTTTTATAAGTTCATGTTTAATGCCTAAATGGCTCAGCCCAGCACATAAGTAGCAGTAAAAAGTGTATATCTTAATAAGAAAAAAAATGTTGGACCCAAATAAAAGCCCATATCTATTAACCTTAATATTTTCATGTGTTAAACACAAGGAACAACGGCAGCTTAGATCTAGCTCAAGGTATGAAGCACGGACACTTCGTTGAGTTATCGTGTCCGCGTGTTAGACATATTTTGGACACGACACTCACCGACACTCGTCCGACACGCGTGTTTGCTGTGTTCAACTGTGTCTTAATAAAAAATAAAAAATTATTCTCCGGACACGCCTGGACACACCTAAATACCATCACGTGTCTGCGTGTCCAGTCTTATTCTTAACATATATTCTTAAAATAAATTTAGATATAGTATATATTATTATTTATTAAAACAAAAAATATTTTAAATACTTGATATAATTATGTCATGTAAGATTTTAAAATTCGCATGTCGGCGTGTCCCGTGTCGTGTCGTGTCTCGTGTCCGTGTCAGTGTCCGTGCATCATAGAGCTCAAGTGATAAAATCATATGTCTCTTAATATGTTGCACCTGGATTTAAACTTTAACTTGTATGCCAAGTATTGAATATAGACTCTTTAATATTGTGTGAGTGAGTGTGTAGTGTGGGTGTGTTGTGGTGTTGTAATACCTAAGATTGGGGGTTGTCCAATCCATATGACAAAAAAAAAAAACACAAGGAACAACTAGTTCTCTCTCTCCCTCCCTCCTTCTCTCTTTTTTTTGTGCGTGCTTTGATTTCAAAGTTCGAACAATTAGAAAAGAAGAAAGGAGGTTGCTCGTCCTCGGCGTCATCGTCCTCCTTTGGCGTGCTCCATAACCACAAGTTCAAGAGTGCCATACTCATCGGCAAGAGAGACGGATCCACCATCCCCGTCCCAACCTGGAAGCTCTTGGCTTCGAGATCTCTGATAGCATTGAATTTTCGTGAACTCGACTCCCCTAAGTACCTGCCGTCGCAGTCCGGCGGGGGAAGAGTGAAGGAGAAGCAAGCTCCGTTGTCGGCGAGGAAGCTGGCGGCAATGCTGTGGGAGATGAACGAGACCCCTTCACCGAACGCGAGAGAAATGTAGTAAGGAGATTTGAAATGATGTCGGTTTTTAGCATTGGGTAAAATTGGTTGGATTCCGGTTCGGTCTAACCGGCCAGTTCTCAACAAATTCAACAGTTCAATGGCAGTTTTTTTTCCGACAATTTTATAATATAAATCGAATCGCTTAAGTTGACGGTTCACAGTTAGATCAATTTGACCGGTCGATCTGGTCTGATTTTTAGAACTATAGAAACAACTTATTAGTTGCCTTTGAAACGTTGAAAATTTTGTAGAATTATAATTAACTGCACCAAAAAGCAGAAATTGTTGTAATGCAGTTTTACACATAAAAGGTATAAAGCATGAGTGGGGGAGAATGGAAGATCGAGATGAAGATTTGGAGTAAAAATGGGGGTTATGATTTTATAATGACATAGGGATTAAAATGAGGAATTTAATTTTGTTGCACTGTCAGTGTTGTTGAAATCACAGTTGTGAATCATAGAGAGATTGTAAAAGATTATGAGTGAAGTGTATTGTATTATTAGTGTATTAGTTACATCAGAGACTACTCATATATATAGTCATGCATGACTATCAAGAAGATACCAAGAAGAGGTAGTTAGGAACTAAACTACTCTGCAGTAACAAACTCAAAAACTATCACAATCCAATTGACTTCACTAACTAATTATTTAATCGTAGTACTTAACACCTCCCCTCAAACTTAGGTGAGGTGAATCACTCATTCTAAGTTTGTGTCTAAACTTATCAAATAGTCTTATTGACACTGGTTTCGTCAACACATTTGCCACCTGATCTTGGGCAGGGATGTGTACCACAAAAAGCTTCTTCTGGTTCACAAATTCCCTCACAAAATGAAGATCCAACTCCATGTGTTTGTATCTGCTGTACAATATGGGATTAGCTGCAAGTTGACAAGCATTTTGGTTGTCATAATAGATAGTTAGGGGTAATTTTTTAGCAACATTTAACCCTTAGAGTAACTGCTGCACTGCCACCACCGCCGCTGCCTGGGCTGACGCAATTACTCTATACTCAGCTTCGGTACTACTTTTGCTGACCTTGCTCTGTTTCTGTGGCTTCCATGCTATTAAGTTTTCTCCAAGATAGATGTAATATCCCGTAACGCTCCTACAATCATCAAGATCAGCTCCCCAATCTGCATCTGCAAATGCGAGAATCATATAGTCAGAACTTTTTGAAAATATCAAACCTTGTCCCCTTGTACCTTTAATGTATCTCAAAATTCTCTTCACAACTTTCCATTGCTCAGCTGTAAGATTATGCATGAATTGAGAAGCTTTATTTACGGCATATGACAAGTCTAGTCTAGTAGTTGTTAGATACTGTAGGACCCCAACGATTGATCTGTACAATCCAGGATTTTCACAAGGTTCTGAGTCATGCTTGTGTAGCTTCACTGATGAAATCATTGGTGTAGGCATGGCATTAGAGATAGACATCCCAGCTTTCTCTAATAATTTTGCAGCATATTTTTCTTGAGATAACAAAATATAACCATCATCTAAATATTTCACTTCAAGACCAAGAAAAAAATTTAGCTCCTCTAAATCTTTCAGAGGAAATATCTTGTTTAAATTTTCAATGAGTTCTTCAATTTCATTCAAGCTACTTCCTGTCATAACAATGACAAGAAGATATGTGATAAAATTTTTTGTAACTTTTACAAATAATGAAGTATCCGATTTAATATTAATAAATCCAAATTCTAAAAGACTAATTTGAGTGTCAAAAATCAGGCCCGAGGAGCCTGTTTCAACCCATATAAAGCTCTGTTGAGCTTACAAACCTTGTTTGAATCCTTATTCTCATACCCTTGAGGTTGTTGCACGTAGACTTGCTCTTCAAGCTTTTCATTAAGAAAAGCATTATTAAAATCAAATTGTCTCAACACCCAACCTTGGATGAGAGCAACTGTTAACACAATTCGAAGGGTTGAGGGTATGATTACTGGACTACAAATCTGTTCATAGTCCACACCTTCCTTTTGATGATAGCCTTTGCTAATAAGTCTAGACTTATATCTCATAATTTCTCCTATGATGTTCGTTTTATAGTATACACCCACTTGCTTCCAATTGTGGTAGCATTGGGTGGTGCATCCACTAAGTCCCAAGTGTGGCAGTTTATTAGAGCCTGGTATTCTGCATCCATAGCAGACCTCCAATGAGGAGTATTAAGAGCCTGAGTCACACTTTTTGGTATGTATTGATATAAGTCCAAAGATGCTGAGGTTGTGTAGGCTCTTGGCTTATGGATACCAGCCTTTGATTTTGTTATCATGGGATGAATGTTGATTAGTATAGGACTTGTTGGTGGCAAGAAAATTTCAGTTCCAGTGATTGAAATTGATGATGTAACTTGATGTTACTGTAAGTCTTTGTGATTCTGAGTTGAAGTTTCACATTGGACTTCTTCTTGTGCATTTAAGGGTGCTGTCATCTCAAAGTCAGACATGGTATTAGTAGTAGTATGAAATTGTTCTAGATAATGAGGATCTTGTTGTTCTGTAACCATAGGCAAAGTCATGATAGTTTCATGAGAAATTACATTCAAGTTATTTGCATTAGATGATTGTAATTCAGTTGAAAACAAATCATGATAAGGAAAGACTTCTTCATTAAAAATAACATGTCTAGACACAAATAATTTTCCAAATTTTGTCATGCACATATAACCATGATGTGCATTATCATATCCCAAAAAAAATGCATTTTTCAGTTTTATATTCTAATTTATACTTATGATATGGTCTTAAGTATGGAAAGCATAGGCAACCAAAGACTTTAAACATAGTATAATCAGGTTTTCTTTTAAAAAGAGTTTCAAAGGGAGAGATGAAATTAAGAGTTGATGTTGGTAATCTATTAAGTAAATACGCAGCTATGCCAAAAGCATCCTCCCAAAATTTTATTGGGAGAGATGCAGTAGCTAACAAAGACAAACCCATTTTAGTTATGGTCCTGTGCCTCCTTTCAACACATCCTTGTTGTTGATATGTGTAGGGACATAATAGCCTGTGCTTTATACCATGCTGCTCCAAATAGTCAGTGAAAGCATTTGATAGGAACTCCATTCCATGATCAAATTGAAAAGCTGTTAGAGTACAATTTGTTTGATTCTCCATTAAAGCTTTATAAGTTTTGGAGGCTACAAAGGCTTGAACTTTATTAGTCAATAAAAAAATACCGGTATAGCGACTAAAGGCATCCACAAAAGCAATATAATATTTAAAACCAGATCTAAGAGAGTATGGGAGCTGGCCCCCAAATATCCACATATACTAGTTCAAGAGGCATAGTATAAGAAGAGGTTGAATTAGAAAAAGACAATGCATGCATCTTGGCAAGAGAGCAAAACTCAAACATTATGCACTTCTGAATTTTTAGGGATAGTAACACCACAATCTTTTAGAACGCGTATAACATTTGGAACATTAGTATGGCCTAAATTTTTATGCCATAAATTAATAGTATTGAGTTTTGTAGCAGTGAGAGCAATATTATTAAGAGACATTGTGCAAAGATTTATAAGAGGAGTAGTAACAATAGGTGTAGTATTTAAAAAATTTAATGGAACAGGATGTAATCTTTTGATTTATTATCAAAATGTAAATTTTTACAAGATTCTATCTTTCTAATGGGTACATCATTTTCTTGTAGGCATGAATTAAAAGTATGATCAATAGCATATTTCTTAGTATAGGATGAGGTATTGAAAGAACAACACAAACATGTAGCACCATTCTTCAAACAAGAAACATTCTTAGGTATAATTAGGTGATCAAAAGCATAAATCCCCCTCTAGTGTGGCCCTGGAGAAGGAGTTGGAGAGAAACCTAATCATGAACAAGGCACTTTTTAGGCCAAAATTCAAAGCTGCAAACTTTGAAACACTCATTAAATTCTGAGTAATATTAGGCACATGCAAGAGATTTTGTAAACGATAGCCAAAGTTATTAGATTTATCAATTAATATTGAAGAACCATAATTTAAGATAGGGATACCTACACCATTACCCACAAAGAGTTGATTTAGATCAGAAGGTCCTTGAGAATATGTTAACAAGTTGGTTGCATCGGGGGTAACATGATCATGATGACTCGCTCTTGAGTTTGGGTACCATGCTTATTCACCAATTGAAGAGGGTGCAGTGAGATATGCTCGGGGTTGATGGAACGATGGGGATGGTGATGGTGGAACAGTGTTAGAGAAAGGTATCTATGGTGTGTTTGATGTAGAATTTGCTTGATAACTTTGATCAAAACGATAGTAGCAATTCCAAGCTATGTGACCATTGCGACCACAAATTTGGGAAAAAGAGCGAGGATTATTCCGTAGATTTCTTCCTCCTCTTTGGAATCTTCTACCATGACCTCTCCGTGCTCCGCCTCGGTTATTGAAGTTAAAGAAGGATTGTAACAAATGCGCAATGGGAATGTGAGTATCAAGGTGTTTGAAACGTTCAAGCATATCATCATATGCTTGTAGAAACGATTCTACCTCAACCACTGTGAATGTACCAAGTCTAGACATGACAGAAGTGATGTAGCCACTATAGTCCTCTCGAAGCCCATCAATGATGGCTTGAATCCAGCCAAGGTAATAAAAAATAATAGTCATTTTCTTGACACATTTTAGTTGTGCTTTGATACTCTGGATCCTTGTCTTTGATGTAACAGAAAAGAAGTTAGTGATGGTGTTCCATGCTTCAGCAAAGATGTGACAATATAGAACTTTATTCTTGAAGGAATTAGATACTGAAGAAAAAAGTCAAGTAGTGAGTGTAAGATCATTCTGACACCATTCTTTGTATGCTGCGAATTCTTGAACCTGTGTTATGGTTGTTGTGGGAGAAGGTGATGGTGATGGTGTTGTAGTAGGCATAGCACCCGAAGTGGTGTTTGATGTGGTAGAGGAATCTTGATTCGAAGAAGCTTCAAGAAGGGTTGTTTGCATATATCTTGCTGGTGTTTTGGTGGGATCCAAATGATGCTCCATCTCAAGAGTCTAAATCATGAGCCATGCTTGATGTTTTCATGTATTATAGTTGTTGTCTTCAAGTTTTTTAGCAAGAGGAACTAGTCCTGGTTTTGTTGTGGCAGAAGAACTGCTTAGAAGCAGTGCCATTGTTGAAGGAGATGAATGATTAAGGAACAAGAATCAATGAAACAGAGGGAAAAAAATTTAATAGCGGAAGAATAGTTGTATTAAGGCTCTAGAAAGCATGTCGAAATCACAGTTGTGAATCATAAAGAGATTGTAAAAGACTATGAGTGAAGTGTATTGTATTATTAGTGCATTAGTTACATCAGAGACTACTCATATATATAGTCATGCATGACTATCAAGAAGAGACAAAGAAGAGGTAGTTAGGAACTAAATTTCTCTGCAGTAACAAACTCAAAAACTATCACAACCCAATTGATTTCACTAACCAATTATTTAATCTTAGTACTCTTAACAAGTGTAAAGTAATTTTAAACGTATATCCTATGTAATGTCATATTAACAAACCAATACCCTTCCAGGTGAACAATGAAATATGCTAACAACGTGAACAATTGACTGCATTTTAGGCCCACTAATCATTTAAAACAAAGATTATATCCAATTAATTCAAAATTTAATTTTTAAAATTAAAATTAACTTTCTTTTTTTAACCTATTGTTTAGATTGTTAAAAAAAAAGTTGTTCTCCTATACTTTCTCTTAACAAAAATAACTGTCTTTGATATTGACCGCGTGAATGGTCATCTAAAAGAACTGATGTAATTGTACAACTGTGAAAAATATTTTAAACTGTTAGTGTATCAAAATTAATCTCTTTAAAATGAGTATAAATAACAATTTCATATATTTATTTTATCAAATTTAATATTGTGCCCATATAAGTTAACCAATTGAATACTAATTTGTCATTTAATAGTATTTATCATCACAGTATAAATGTCAATTTAGTGAGGGACCAATGAAAATTCACGTTTTTAATTTGAGGACCAATTTAGTTATTTTAAAAAAATCAAGAACTATTTTAATGCATACTGAAAATTTTGAAGACTAAACTGGACATTATCTCACACAATGAAAATATATTATGGCCA
>NC_029786.2:79327718-79361665 GCF_000816755.2 Arachis ipaensis | reverse complement strand
CAGCATCCAATTCTAAACATATTACACCCATACTTCACACACCTACACAACACATTCACATTACACCCATATTTCACACATCCACACACGCTATATGGGTATTATGGGTTTTTTAAACAACACATTCACATTACACCCATATTTCACACACCCACACACGCTATATGGGTATTATGGGTTTTTTAAACAACATCCTGTCTCAGTTGGGATTTGAATCTGGATACAGCTTGTAAGAGGCATATAGATATGCCATCCGTGCTAGGCCTCCGCTGCGTGTGACATGTCTTTATATCTATGTTTTGACTGAAAAAAAATAGACCACAAAGCTTTTGAATACGCCCAAACACATTCAAAACGACCAGAAGGTGCTTCGTAAAAATCAAGTGATAATTTCAAGAACCCAATTGGTTTAGAAAGAAGAGCTTAGCTTTGGCCTGCAAGATGGGGACTTCAAATTGCTTTACAAAGAAGATGGAAGGTTTTAGAAATTGAGAATATTATTGCGTATATAAACAAATGAAAAAGGAGAGATTCAAGGCGAGGATAAAATTGTGTTAGAAATTATTTGCTACTTCTGAAATATATATTGTAAGAAAGATTTATTAATAGAAAATTATATATTAAATATTTAGTTGAAATAACAAACAATTATTTTTAGCTTCATATCTTTTATATTGAGTTTTCATAATAAACAAGACAAATATAATTAAAAATTTTCATTAATTTTGATTTAATAATACACTACAAAAAAGTCGTCAAAATTGTCGAATTTACCAGCAAGATTACCAAAAAAATCTATTGGTATATTTATTACTATCGGATTTAGCGGCAAACAAATTCGGCGATAAAATCTTTGCTGGTAAAGAATTGCCGGTGGATTTTTTTAGTCCCTCGCTAATTACTAACCGATTTAGAGGTCGATTTAAACTTTTAATTGGCAAATTTCTTGAGGTCGTTATTGTCGAAAATTTTCTGATGGTAACTTTGGCATTGTGAATTAGGGTTTTGCGCGTTCTTATCGTCGGATTTATTTCTTGATAAATCCGACAATAATATATTATTTTTTAATAATTAAATTAATAAATACCGACGGATTCAATTGACAGTAAACTTAAATTTTAATTTTTATGTTTTTTTATTGGTTATATAAAATACCTTTTATAACCTGATATATCATCATCAATATATCAAGAACTAATAATCAAATTCCAATTAATGAAAATCAAATGGTATTTTTAATTAAAATAGTCAACTATAATCTAAAATAACAAGTGTACAGAAAAAAAAGTCAAAGAGATAAACTATCAATACTATCAAACAAAGTAAAACAACACTCTAATCACCACAGGTCTTAATAATCATCATTGTCGTCATCTCCTGGTCCTGCTAAGCATAGTTGTCAGAACCGAACCGGTGATCGAACCAGTCAGACTATTGGGTTACTGGGTCATTGATTCAATTGGTGGGTCACTGGTTGAACCGGTTGACTCGGTCCTATGTAAATAAAAATAAAAAATAATTAAATATTTAAAATTAAAATTTAAAATACATATTTTCACTAACATTTTAAGAATTTTAAGTTATTTTAAAATAATATGGAATAAGAACAATAAATATTTTATTATTTTTACTCTATTATAGATATTTTTATATGATAATAAACACAACAGCAGCCTAGTGGCTGTGCAATCCTTCCCTAGGAATTTTGATTAAATTTTCAATACCAAGCAGTTCGGTCAGACCGATTTTTACTGGATTTGACCGATTTTCAACGGTTCATTCCAAATTTGACCAGTTTATATCAATTTTCTTTTTTACGCGGTCTAAAGATCGGACCGGACCAGTATAAGATCCGGTTTATCAATTTTTCGGTCGAAAAATAAACCCTAAAAGAACTAGTGAAATACTACCAAAAAAAATTCTAAGTGCTAATTGTTTTAGTTATCGTATTTTATTTTTTTTATTTTGTAAAATCTCTTCTCATCTCGTAAGAGTATTTTCCTAGTTGTTTGTCATCTACGTTACACTAACTTATACTATACTACCAAACATATTTTTAAAAAGAGTTATGCTACATGTACATTAAAATCAGCCATCATAATTAGTTATTAGTATAAAATATATGTTGGAATATAAATACATATTGAAAATAAATTAAACCATATATATATATTTATACACAAATATATTGGTGGCTAATTTTAGTGATTCATTTTGGTGTACAAATAGCATTTTTATTTTAAATAATATTTGGTTGTGTATTTCATATACAAAATATTCTTGTACTTTTTACCCTAATCTAATAGTAATTAAGCTTAGCCTAACAAGATTTGAGATAAAAGTATCTAAAACTCGTAAATCTTTAGTAGTGAAAAGTGTTGAAAAAAATATATAAAATTCTTATATTTGTATTACCTTAGTTAAGTCTTAACTCGGTAATACTTTAAATAGTATCTTGTAACACTATTTTTATTTTATAATAGAAATCTCAATTATTATTGAAGACTTGTAGACACAAGTCTCAAATATCTAAAACTCTTAAAGCACAATTTGAGCACCTTTTCATGCATTTTAGTTATTTCAATTATTACTTACATGTAGGGTTGAATCTGAGCCAAGTTGAGTCAAATTTGACTAACCTCAAGCTCGAAAATTGAGTTTGGCTCACGACTCATCTCATTAACAATAGAGTTTATTTCTTAAACTCAAACTCGGCTCACCAAACTCTCACGAGATGGCTCGAACTCACTAGCTGGCTCAAATAATAAGAACATAATCTATAATTTTATATCAATAAATTATAACTTATATATTTTAAAAGATTAATTTTATATATTGTTTATCTATCAATAAATTATAAATTTTTATTTATGTCCTACATCAAAATTATACAAAAAAAATAAATATAAAATTTTAAATAATTAAGATTATATATATATTACTATTTAATATAGATATATATAATATTAAAAGTATAGATTAAATGCAATGCATATAGGATATATACAAATATATAATCGAGCCAGCTCACGAGCTAATGAACTGAGTTTATCCAGGTTCAAGCTCGACTCATTTAATTTATGAACTCAAGCTCAATTCTAGGTTTAAGCTTGACTCACCAGCTCGAGCTATTAACGAGTCGAGCTCGAACTTGACTCATGAACTAACTTGACTCACTTCCAACCCTACTTACATGTATCCATTTATTTAAGGGTAGTTTTATCCACACATAATAATTGTAGGACTAAACTGTTAAAACGGTATCGAAAAATTTTGGTCCAAATAAAAACAATTCTAAAAGCCGTGAAAGACAAATCAACTCCTAAAAGATTATTAAGTTTTACACTGAAGTCGTAACGTTGAACAGGCTGATATCGAAAGAGGTGAGGTTGCAAACTCTAAATAATACTTAATAATGTGGCATTATTAATTAGAGGTAACTACTAAATCGATACCCGAAAGATTCTGACGCTGACAAAATGGTACCTGACTTTTGTTATTAACAAAATAGTCCCTAAAAAATTTTAAAATTTGACAAGCGTGTCCCCAAGCTCGCCGGAGCAAATCTCCGTCAAGCAGAATGCTAAAGTGGCCACCGTAACCTGGCAAACCACCCCCAAACCCTAATCCCTCCAACCACCTCAACATCAACAGCAACAACAACAACAAGCAACAACAACAGCAACAACCCCAACACACACTTTTCTCTCCTTCCTATCGCAACAACAACCTCAACAGCAAGAGCACTATCAAGGACCATTGCCACCACCATCGGAGCGACAACAAGGCCTGGAATAGTCGCATCTCCTCAGCCCCTCAGCTTTTCTCTCTTTCTCTCTTTATATTTATATATGTAAGGTTGTGTTTGTGTAAATGTCTGTGTGTGTGAATGGATATTGTTATTGTTATGGTCCTCCGATAAGAGAAGGAAGAAATGAGGGAAAAGAGAGAAGGAGGAACAAGCAAGGTTAGGTTTTGAATGTGCAGGTTCTTCTATTGGTTCTGTTTTGGGTTCTGATGGTGTTGTTTTTGCTAGGAAGGAGGTAGTGTGCGTTAGAGAGGGGGGCTGCAATGGGGAGGGAGAGGGAAGGGACTGCGATGGGGAGGGAGTGTGCATTGGGTAGGGGTTGCGATGGAGAGAGAGGGAGGAGTATGCATTGGGGAGGGAGAGGGAAGGGGGCTGCGATGGGGAGGAGGGATTAGGGTTTGGGGGTGGTTTGTCAAGTCACGGCGGCTACGTTAGCATTGTGCTTATTGGAGATTTGTTCCGGCGAGTTCAAGGACACGCTTGTCAAATTTTAAAATTTTTTAGGGACTATTTTGTCAATAGTAAAAGTCAGGTACCATTTTATCAGCGTCAGAAATTTTCAGGTACCGATTTAGTATTTACCTCTTATTAATTATAAAAAAAAAAAGTTTCCCGTTTCAATTTCTTAAAACCAAACTCTTAACTCCCTTCTCCCTTTACCTTATGCTTATCCTTATACTTAGCTGTGACAAAAGAAAATATTATTATGACATTTTCAAAAGTAAGGTTATCATTTGGCAGTGAGTCAGAGTAATTAAAGATGCGGTTATTTGATTTCCCGTAGCAAAGTATAACAAGACAAGAAATATGCAAGCGTGCAATCCCTTTGCAGCTTCAGAAACAAGGGCATCATCTAAATCTGTATGTATCAATTACAAAAGCTAAGCTCAAGCTTAGTAACATTGTCAATTCAACAACTAGGGACTACTAACAAGGTAAGAAGTATCAAGTTCAGATTACATACTTAGCTCCAAGAAAATCATGTACCAAAATAAGAGCTATAAGAAAATTATCTAAGACCTCACTAGGAGGAAATAAACACTAAGGTGGTGTAATATGATAATAAGTGTCAATAGGAAGAAAAAACTGCAGTATCAACTTCTAAAATCTGGCAGGTATATTACAGAAATAAAGCCATCACCACACATTAATGGGGTGAGCCAAAAGTTAGAAAATCAGAAGATAAACTTAGCCTTTAGTTCTCATAATTGTGATGCTACCTTTTCCACCTTCGGTGCGTATCTTTGTTTTGTTAACAACAGGCTTCCCAGAGAAGGCTGATTTGGGATAAGCAGATGGATCTTCACTGCTTGGCTTTGTTTTCGAAGGAGGCGGAGTACGAATGCGCTGATTAATTTCCTTCAGAGTTATGTCTCCATGGGTACCACTAGGTTTGATGAAGGCGAATGGGTAGGCCACGGACGAAGCCAACTTTGTAGGTGTCCGTATAAAAGATTTCCTCCCTAAACATTCAAAAAGAAAAAAAGAAAGTTCGAATTTGTTATCCTGTCAAAAAATTTCATCAATCAATGCAGCATGCAAACTAATAAACCAGCAAGTGACGTTATAACAAGAACAAAATCAAACCTTTGAACACAATTCTTTTGGGGGTTTGAGTGACCTGCTGCTGCTGCTGCTGAACTACATTTTGTTCCGAAGGTGCCGTGATGTCACTGAGCTCTTCAGGCAAACAAAAATACAATGCAAATAGGAAAGAAGGAACAAAGAAAGAAACAAATCAAAAACAATACTGGAGAGACAATAGTGAATGGCGAAAACAAATGCCAGATACCTGCAATATCAATCTGAATATCTTCTGCCCCTGAAAAGTTCCTGGTATCAAACAACATAATCATCAGATTACTTTGTATAACCAACTATATGTCAAAAATCAGCGGTCCAATGATGCATACAGTTCATCAGGACTGAATTGCATCGCAGCATCGTTAAGGCATTCTGCTAGCCACCCTTCAGTTGACTCAAGGTCTTCATAACCAGAGGCAGGCAAATCTCCCAATGCATATTCTGTAATGGTTAAGAAAATATCAGATTTTAAAAACTTATTGAAGCCATCTCCGACCGAACAAGAAATTCAGTATGTAAAATCTTGCAGAAGACGAACCTGATGACCCGGGCACCCATTCTGACACTTCAGGAAAAGGATCCATAAGCGAGTCCACCTTCTCCTATTATACAAATGAAGTAAGGGTCAGCAAATTCAGAACTTCACAATGTAATCATTAACTACATTTCATTGAGACTAACATACACTACTTACTAGACATAGGTTAGAAGCAAACTCGAGTATTGATTAAGCCAAAGCTCCCCATTTTTAAGGGACAGAAGACAGATAACCACAAAGGGGACTCATTAAAGTAAAACTTATAAAGAAGATACAAAGATTTGAACTAAATGCCTCACTAACAATCATGCTGCATATTAAGGGTAAGTGTTCTGTATAAGTCATCAGGTTTTAAATTAACACATCTAAATACTGAAAAACTCTACTTCGCAGCTGATCGTTTGAACTAATACAAGGAGGTAGCAAAAACAAAAATGTCATTCTTTATAACAATAGCATCACAAACTAGAGGCTTAACATAAAGAACAAAGATAGGTATAGTCATGAAACTGAAGATAATATGTATTCGTTTACCAGTCAACAACATAATGGTAATATATCAAGAAATTTAATTTATTACTTATGACAAATTCAAATAGTTGCACAACATGAACAGATTTCTACTTCTTGAGTCTTGTCACATTTTTACAACTAACATGCTAGGAATGTGAAAAGTTAATCCAAAAGCTAGAAGCACCAACATCTGATTTTAAATATGCTAAAGACATCTCTTCACTGGAAAGAGAATGATCGCTATCCTGGATGTTGAATTGTAGCATGCGCCGCCTCTTGACTTGATAAGAAGTCTCCCTCAACTCCTCTACTTCCTTTTGTACATCATCCGAAACTGAAATCCAATATTTCTTTGAATTAAACCAAGACAAGTCATAATAACACCAATAAAGTAAAACGAACAATCTAACAACTTGCACATATTAGCAAGACTTAAAGTCACCGAGAAAGCGTCGGCCTTACCACTATCATTGACGCCGTATGCCATATCACCACAAGCCTTAACTGGTGTAGCTTCTTCATCTTCGAACATGTAGGAAATATATTCATCATTTTGGGGCATGTCATTCCATAGATCTTCTGAAATATCTTGGCCTAGAAGAAGAAACAGAGAAATTTCAGGCATCAATTACATGGAAGAATCAACTTAACATGAGAGTGAGAGTTACCGAAATTGGAGTTCTTTTCGAGATTACAATCATTCCTGTGCCAATCCCATGGTTCTTTAGCACCACTGATAAAACAAACATGTAAATGCAATAGTTAAGCCGTGGAGCATTGGCATAAATTAACAAACAGAAAATATTAAAAGTTCAACAAAACACATTAGAAGCAAATTCCAAAACCAATGTAGAAAAATCAAAGGTGAAAGTGGCCTCAGTCTCCAAACAATAATTGCACACATAACAAGATATACACAAAGATTGAACACATTGTAAACTGAAGCACTAAATTACCAAACAAGGTGCTAGAAAATGAATCGTTAGTCTCTACAATTGAGATCTTAGGATGTGCTTAGGCAGATTTTCTTGCATGCATTAATATATTTACATAGGATGGAATAACGGCAAAAGAAAAAAAAAAGTGAAAAAAAAAGAAAAAGAAAAGAAAAGCATCAACAGCAACAGATTAAAAAAGGCATAAATTATGACCCACAAATTTACTCAGAGCCCACATCATCATCATCATTCATTCTTTGTGCATAAACTTTGACACAAAAGCAAACAATCTAGAGTGCAAATCAGAAGGCACAAGGCAAATCAAAACTAGTGAATCAAGCACCACCATCTCCAGCATTTGAACCCATCATGTAGCAGATGATGCACCAAACCAAAGCAAGATGAAACGAAAAAACAAATCAAATAAATGATTTTGGAAAAAACCACACTCAAGCCTAATTCCAAGACAATAGAAAACCCATTTCATTTACTCAAAAAAAAAAAAAATCAGAGCCTAGGAAAGACATAAATGCAGTTATCAAAACAAATCAATCGCCCCAGAACTAAAACCCCAGATTTTTAAATAAATATATAAATAAAAGAGAGAGATTTACTTCTCATTGTTGTCGCAATCCATTTCAACGGAAACAATCAGGAGCCAAGTCTCTCTAGTCACAGCTGATCAGAGTCTCTTCTTTTCTTATTTTTTTCCAACAACACAGTGATGACATACAGAATGAGAATAAAAATAAAAATAACCGTTACAGAGAAGAGAGAGATCGGTGTTCTCTGTAGTGAGTTGTAGAAGCCATAGACCTATATAACACTAAGTAGTTCACTATCTATCTCTCTGCTTTGTGCTGCTTTCTAGTTTCTACATAGAAAAAGGAAAAAATATTTATTAATAAAAATTAATGAATTCAGTTCACAGTTTCACACTTCACACTTCACACATAACGATTAAGCCACGACCATAAAGCGCCGTCTCACTCTCTCTCTCTCTCCCTCTCCCTCTCTTTTTGTCACTCTTTTGCGCCCATTTATTTCCCTCTGAGCCTTTTATATATCCCGTAAGTACACCTTGGTTTCTCTCTTTTCCGTGGGCCAGCCCGATTATTTTTTTGTTATTTTTTTCCGTTTCTATATATAATACATAAATATATATAACATTTTTAGTTAAATTTAATTTTATTATTTTTAAAATTAATAAATTAAATTAATAATTATTTATTTAATATTATTTAAAATATATTAAATTATAATTTAGAATTAAATAATATCTATTTATAATTATAAAGATGGATAACAACAGAGTAAACTCCAACTCAAAAGTCACTAGGAGTCAATACATGTATACCAAATAACACTATTTATACAATGTCGGAGTCAACATGAGATAATTAATAAAAGAAAAAAATGATAAATAAGTTCTTAATCTTCTAAAATCGTGATAAATAGATTCTTTTACAAATTTTAATTACAAATACATCTCAAACTTTTATAAACAGTTGATAGACACATTCCTCCATTCATTTGCCACTCCAAAATCAAACAGAAATGACTCATGTGGCACCCGTGTATTCATTACAGAGCTACACATTTGTTACGGTGCTAAGATAGCATGTCTCCCAAAAGTTAGAGGACAAAAGATCCTCGTGCAACAAAAATGATGTTTTATGAACTATCCTAACTCTTCAAATTGAAGGTAGACTCCATTACAGCGTCATTGTTAGAGATTTTTTGTGTTTAGAGTTGTGTTCCCTAGTCGGGAAAGAGCTTCTTTGAGCATGCAACGAGTCACATTGCTCTCTACCATTCATTGTATGCAATGACGGATAAAAAAATTTCGATAGTGGGGGCAAAGTATATATAACATGACAATAATTTTTATAAAAATATTATGTGCACATAAAAATTATTTACCAAATCATTTATTATGTATTTTGTAACACCCTACCACACAAAATCTTATACTTAAGTCATTAGAGGTGGTGAGGTATTACGACATCTAAAAGTAAAATTATATATATATATATATATAGTGAAAAAGATTTATAATTAGGAACCTTTGAAGAAAAGGATAAAGCAAAATTGGTAAAATGAAAAGCGCAACACTCACGAAGCGATAAAGTAAACGAAGTAAGATAGAGCAAACTAACAAGATTATATACTAAGAGTTCCAAAATACAGATAACAAAACTCAAGACTCGGCTTGCGAAGATAAACCGGCCCGAGCATATAAGTGTATATACATGTATATATAAGAGAACCCAAAATACAGAGCTACAGAACCTGTTTCTCCAAAATAACCTCTAAGAGGAAGTTAATACATCACATATATAATAAGTGGAGATAATAAGTATCTAAATAAATACATATAACCAAAATAGAGCCCTAAAAGATAAGAATCTTCGCTAATTAGAAGCTTCCAACATGCTTCAGCGAGAAGCCTCACGTCTTGCATCTGAAAATCACAAAATCCGCACGGGGTGAGAACCGGAGGTTCTCAGCATGGAGTTAATACAATATATATATAAACAGTGGAGATAATAAGTATCTATATAAATACATATAAACAAAATAAAGTCCCAAAATGCTGAGAGATCTTTGCGACTAGAAGCTTCCAGCAAGCCTCAGCGATGAGCCTCACGTCCTGCATCTGAAAACAACAAAATCCGCATGGGGTGAGAATCGGAGGTTCTCAGCATGGTAACAGTACCCACATATCTAACATATAATGTCCTAAAAAAGCCGAAGACAATCCTAGAACTTCCGACATATAATTAAATCTTATAAACATAACTAAACCATGAAAATGAAATAGGCAACTAGCTAAGGGTCTTCAGACTATCTAATACTTCCCACCGGAAACAGTTGTTACAAACACATTTATTATATACAAGGAAATCATAGGTACAAGGCATTTACAGTAGATAAACAAGTAGCAAGTAGTTATGCAAGCAAGTAGGCATTTCAAACAAAACACACCAAACAAACATATAGATGCATATGATCCATGCCTGTCCTATTGGCTGATGAGTCTCATCTGTCGGTTATATAGCCAACTCGACGTGTCCTGTAGCTAACCTGTGCACGGTCTCTCTGTTGCGTCTTAATACCATTAGAGGGAACACGTGCCCTATCACCATTAGAGGGTATCCGTGTCCTGTCACCATTATAGAGTATCCGTGTCCTGTCACTATTAGAGGGTATCGGTGCTCTGTTATCCTTACAACCAAAGAAAAAAATACAAGCATACCACATTCATTCATTAATCACATATGCATCTCCGGCATACTCGCCACATTTTTATGCTTCCTCAATTAATCATAATCATTTAATCATCAATCATGTTTCAGTAATAATTCTTCTTTCATTTTCGCTTACATTCATTCATTCACTCAATCATTCATTTTTCCAACTTTCTTCATCTCCAAGTTATCACTCCTCTCTACCTTCTTCTCACCACTTAACATACAACTAAGGTTTAGGGGCTAAAAGAGTGAAAATATAGGATTAGAAGTTTAAAATTACCTTTTAAAACACAAAACTCACTTTGCTAAAAACAGGGTGTCAAACATACGCGTGGGCCACGCGTACGCGTAGGCGTGCATTTTTTTTTCTGAAAACCGGGGGGTCACGCGTACTCGTTGGAGTGCTATTTGCCCATCACGCATACGCATTACCTCGTCCGCATACGCATGCATGCCAAACAGAAACGCATATCCGCGTATGGAGGGGTTCGCGTACGCATACATTGCAGATTAGTCAAAAATGACTAAGTCTGCAGAATTTCAATTTTACATACCGAACTTCTGACGCGCATAACTTTCTCATTTTAAACATTTTTCCTCCGTTCTTCGAACGGCGTAAACATCTCGGACCAAATTTTCTTTCTAAATAAGTTTGATACAAAACGGAGGTTCGGAGATCAAGTTATGCTCCGCCAAAATTGATCAAAAACATAATTTTCATAAAACTTTACAATCACTCCATTTTCAAAACTTACCCAATCCAAACCATTTTAAAACCTACCCTAAACCTTAGCAATTCAGTATTTCATATTTTCCAATACATATTTTCAACTTCATCATTCAATCCACAACCTGCCAAGTTCCCACTTTCATCAATCTCAAATCAACAATTCAATTCAAACTACCTCCAACAATTCAAATTCAATAATATTAATTACTTATATCAATTACAACATCAACTCAGCCCCCACATGGTACCAATAACTAATTCAATCTCACTAACCATTTTACATAAACCAAGTCACACATATCATGCATACAAGCTTCCATCACAACCTCTAATAATCACTAACTACATATATAATAATACAATCTACCACTATACATGCAATTTAATATCATATTCAATTACATACTCATCAACAAGAGTTTCAACCACAACCTCCAAACATTTATCACATAATTAACACAACCATATCAACTAATCAACTATATCAATAATTCAAATCCTATCTTAGGGTCACTAGCCTAAGTTTTCACATTACATTACCTTTTAGATACGAGAAATCGAAACCATACCTTGGCCGATTCCCCGCTCAACCTAGAACACCTCCAATTCACTTTTTTCTCAAGCTTTCAAGGCTCAACACCTCACCAACAGAATTTTCAGCTTGCAATCCACTTTCAAGCTTCCAAAATCTCAATCAAACTCCAACCCACTTACATATATATTGTCTAATACACATCATAAACACCCACACATACAAACTCAATAACTAATCACATATACTCAATAAATTCACTATGGGTTGAGGATTCTTACCATACCCACGGACTAAAGAGGCAAGATTAAGCGTTTTTCTCAAGCTAATTGGATCCTATAACATTAAAGAGCTCAAAATTTCAACACCTTTTTTCAATATTTTCGAAATCAAGGGCTGGGAAAAATAGAAGGAATTCGTGGCTTACCTCTTGAATAATGTTATAGGCTTTTGTAGAGCTCGACGTCATGATCGTGTGGCCATAAATGGTGCGACGATCGGAACTCCAGATCAAAAGTTATGGCAATTTGATTCACAAGTGAGGGTTTGGGTTTTGGAAGTGTTCTTCCTTTCTCCCAAATCAATTTTCAGCATGTGTGGAGTTTGGCTGGGGAAGGAAGGGTTGTTCCCTTCTTTAATTAGCTATTGGGTTGGGCCTTGGGCCCAATAGGTGCCCAGTTCGTCTGATTTGGCCCGTTTGGCCCAATCTTGGCCAAATTTTTTAAAATTAGTGTCGAAATTCTCGTTTTAATTAGCTCTATCATATTAAACCATAAAAATCACATTTCTTATTTTCTAGAATAAATTTTAATTTATGAATTAATTATATATTAATTAACCAGGTTTTACAATGTTTGAGTCTAATGGATTTATATACGGGTTTTAGAAGACGGAGACTTAGGCTTGGTATGTCAGTTGGGTGGATTTGTCTTGTGAACTAATGGGGAGTCAAATTGATGATGAACTTGAGATCAAATTAAATACTAAAACACTAATTTAAATAATAAATATAATTTAGAATTTCAGTTTCTTAAGTTTCATATTGTAGAAAGATTGAATAATTTTTTTCTTAACAATACAATTGAAAAAACTCTCTTTCTATATATGTCATTAAACAATCATTTAAAAATTCACATCCCATACAATTAGCTCTTGATGATATTCATCGTTTAGAAAGTTCTTTCAATTAATGAAGTTGTTACAGGAAAAACTAAAACTAACTTTAAAAGAAGAAACATTAATGGATAAATAATATCCTTTTGAGTCAATTTCTAAGAAAGAACACTAATCTTATTTAAATTTGAGAATTGATCATTATAACACACATCTAATATGAAGTTGTCAAATTGAATATCAAGTTCTAAAAGTTAAGTAAAATATTATTGTGGGGTCAAAATTAATAATTTAATGGGGGCAAATAAATATTAGGGTTAAGTACGATTTTGGTCCTTAAGGTATACACCAAAAAATTTTTTCGTCCCCAACTTTTTTTACATACAAATCGTCTCTAAAGTTCAACATAGTTTTAAAATCGTCTTTTGGACCAAAATACCCTTCTCTTCTTCTTTTTCTTCTTCTTCATCACAACATTTCTTCTTCTTCTTTATCACAACATCTCTTCTTCTTTATCACAGCATCTCTTCTACTTTATCACAACATTTTTTTGAAATGAAGAAAGAAAGAAATGTGAGAGATTGAGAACATATGGAGAATGTGTGTGTGTTGCACGAGCTTATTGGAACCGCCGTGCTGCTGCCGTTACCTCTATGCCCCGAAATTGCCGCCAAAGAAAGGAAGAAGAGGAGATCTGAAACCATTCGTGGAGGAGAAGCACGTCCATGAGCGGCGCGTGCTAGAGACGACATTGTGGAGAAGATAGAGTCGCTGCCGCTGCTCCTCCTTGCTGTTGTCGCTGCTCCTTGCATCCTCACTTCTATTTCTGCTTCTGTTTCTTCTATTTTTTCTATTTTTGCTTCTGATTCCATTGTTGTTGTTGCTGATGCTGCGATGAAGAAGAAGAAGAAGAAGAGATGTTGTTGTTCTTATTGAATTTAAATACAATGGTGTTGTTGTTGAATATTATGTATTGTTATTGTTATTGGTGCTCCATTAGTGGCTTCTTTGTGGTTCCTTTTTTCCTCTATTAATGGCTTCATTGTTATTTTTTTTAAATTTTATATTTTTTTTGTTGGAAGTAATTTAATCCAGAATTTTAAGATTTAGGTCAAAAGGACGATTTTAAAACTAAGTTAAACCTTAGGGATGATTTTGTATGCAAAAAATGGTTAGGGACGAAGGTATAGGCCAAAAGTTTTTTTGTTCCCAACCTTTTTTTGCAAACAAAATCATCCCTAAGGTTTAACTTGATTTGAAAATCATCCTTCAGACCAAAATACCCTTCTCCTTCTTCACCAAAATACTTAGTTTCTATTCTTCTTTTTCTTCTTCTCCATCACAGCAACATCTATTCTTCTTTTTCTTCTTCAACTAAAATTTCAATAGCAGTAATAGAATTTCAACAGCAGCAACAAAATTTCAACTAACAAATATCAAAAAATCAAAAATAGAATTTCAACCAGCAAAAGAATGGAATCAGGAAGAAACAGAAGTAGAAGAATGGAATCAGGAATTTCAACCAGAATCAAAAGAATGGAATCATGAAGAAACAGAAGCAGAAACATAATGAAATCAATCAGAATAGAATCAGAGTCAACAACAACAATGTGATTAACAAAATCAACATATCAACAAATCTAACAATGTAATTAATAAAAAAACCGAAGCAGAATAGGTGGAGTTGCAGTGGAAGTGTTAGCCGCTGCTGGTGGAGGTGGAACAGGGGCTGTCCTCTGTGTCTGGTTCAGCAAGAGAGAAGCTGATGAAGATGGTGACGTTGCTGACAGCTTGTTAGAGAAAAGATGCCAGCTTCGGTGGTTTCTGATCAGTGATGGAATTGAGGGCGAGGAGGGGTGAACAGCTAGGTTGGGGAGGGACGAAGGAGGGAGACGACGCAGTAGCCTGGGTGTCGACGGCGGCGCTAGGGATCGGGGGGTTTTGGGTTTGCAGAGAGGGGGACAGAGAGCTCGCCGCGACAGAGCTAACGTGAAGGGGAGAAGAGGGAGGAGGGTAAGGAGACGTGTGGCGACGCTGTAGTGCGGAAAGGAGAAGAAGAATGGCGTCAATTCCCTCTCCCTCCTTCCTTCCCCCCTCGCGTGATTCCCTTCCTTTCTCCCTTTCATCCATTTCTTTCCCTTTTTTATTTTTTATTTTATAATTTTTTTGGTTAGGGTAATTTGGTAATAAAATTTGAAATTTAGGTAAAAAAGACGATTTTAAAACTAAGTTAAATCTTAGGGATGATTTTGTATGCAAAAAAATGTTAGAGACGAAAAAAATTTTCGACTTATACCTTAGGACCAAAATCGTACTTAACCTTAATGAAATTAATGTTTGATTTGTCAAAATTATTGATTGATGAGTGTTATTATTTTATTATATTTTTCATGGATCAGACCTTGTAGGTTGTTGGGCCTTTTAAGTAGGTATGGAAGTATGGTTGTGGAAAATAAAAATAGAGGTGATTTCTTTTAAAAGAAAATTCACTCGAAAGACTTTGAACTAGGCCAAAAAGACTTGTTATTCAACTCACTATTGAACCTGTTTTCTGGAAAATTGAAAACAAGATGGTCTAGACCATTCACAATAAGTAAATGTCCCCCTATGGACATATTGAAGTAATGGAGGAAAATACTGGAAGAAGGTTCGTAGTCAACAGACAGATATTGAAGCCATCTCTTGGGGAAGAGGTGGATCGACAAAAATCAACCCAACTCCTATCTTAAGAAGCTTCAATTGTAAAGTTAGTGACGTTAAAAGAGTGCTTGTTGGGAGGCAACCCAACCTATTAGTATCCTTTACCTATTTCTTAATCTTTTTTTTTATTTTCATTTTTTTAGCTAATCATAAAATCAATGAAGAAAATAGAGAGATAGCTCCAAGAAGAGCTGGCGTCCAGTGCCAAATGGGGGAGCCCAACGCCCAAGCAAAGGGAACTCCCAGGGGGAGCAGGCACTCAGGGCCAGTTTGTGAAGCCTGGCTCCATCGTGGCACCAAAAGGATGGCGTCCATCACCCCCTGTGTAAGGCTCCCCTAGAGGTGCAAGCTAGGCGCATTCGGGCATTCTCCCTCACTTACGTTGATCTCCAAGTATCTTTATTCATAGTTTCACTTCATGGAATTTTAATTTAAAAAATTTGCATTCATGATTTTCTATGTTTTAACCACCATACTTAAATTGTCCCGCTTCCAATGCTCTGTTCATCATAACCCTTCTGCATATACACATACCTCCTCATTTAAACTTAAAGTTCTAACAAATCTCTATGTTTGGTGTTAGTAGAAAAACAAAGGAGCTCTGAGAGAAAGTGAGGACGAAGGTGACAATGATGAATAAACTTGATAACTTGATAATTTAATTCAAGAGGCCAAGTCCAGCGCCCAATCTCCAAGCTAGGTGCCCAAAATCCTAAGCTTAGCGCCAGGATATCAGGCACCCAGCTCCTTACCTCCAAGCCCAGTGCCCAAATTAGGCGTCCAACTCCAATATTCTAAGCCCAGTGCCTTTGTGTGCTCTGGGAGGACAAAGTGGGTTGGCGCCAAACTCCCATAGTTTGCGCCTAGTGCCACCAAATCCTTATGTATTGGGCTTCTAGCACCCAAATCCAGAGCCCGACTCCAAGTACAATTCAACTCCTAGTGACCCAGAATGCTTCAAAGCCCAACGCCAAGTCCAAATTCAACTCCCAGGAAGCTCTAAAATCAACTCAAGATTCAAGATTTAAATGATTAGTTAGCAACAAACTCCTTCTAAAAAGATAATATTTTGTTGTTAGGATTTAGATTATATTAGATTTGAATTTGAATAAGTTATTATCTTTCTCTCTGGAAGATAAGATTAGTTTTTGAATTTCAATTAGTTAGGAAGTTAGAATATAAATAAGTGAATAAGGTTCACAGAAATCATCTTTGAATCTTTGATCTTCAGATTAAAAGACTAACTGGAGCCATCCAGCACCTTATTAGTTTTAGGTTGTTTTCTTTTCTACCATGAATAGCTAAACCTCTCTTGTTAAATGTTAGGAGCTCTATTTGATTTTATGGATTAGTAATGTAAATATATTTTTTTTTGATTCATGATTTTCTACTTTTTAAGATTGAGTTTCATTCTTCATCTTTAATGATTAGAAGTATTGGAACATATTCTAATTCTGTCTTGGATTCTGTTATTACTTTGAAAAATTAAATATCAAAACTAGTTTGAAACTCTTTCTTATGATTTTTAACTTGACTAGGAATAGTATTTTGAAATTTGTGTGGCTTTAAATTAAAACAATTCTTTACATTTTCTCTTAATTAGTTGAACAAGGAATTGGCCATTAATTAAGTTAAGAGAAATTAAATTGCCAAGAAATTAGAATTTGACTAGTATTTTTACCCGTAATGTAAATTTTTTAAAATCACGGTCCACTTTGTTCTTACAGTATAAATTATGCATGGCACAAAAGATTTATAAAATCAAACTACTTTTACAAAAAAAAAATCGTAGGTTGACAAAAGTCTCTGACTAAGAAGACCAAGGTATCTGCAGATAAAAAATAAAAAAATAAGATTTTTAGTTATTATTTTTATATGAAAAAGTCTAATTTTCATTAATAATTAATTTTAACATTCGTTATCTAGAATTTAGAACAATTTAACGTGTATATTTTTAGATTTAATTAGGCATTAACTGTTAAGTCTGTTACACAAATAGAAATAATTAATTTTTATACTTGCTATTTAAAAATAATATTTTTTCTCTGTGTATATAAAAATATAATTAGATATTAGTAGAGAGAAATAAAAAAAAATGGAAAGAGGTAGATGAGAGAATTTAGGAAGGGGGTTTATTAATTTTGAAAAAAAATATTTTCTCTCAATTTTAATAAGAGAGTGTAATGTGACACATTTGATTATTAAATTAGATAGTAATATATGATACATAATATAGGTATATTTTAGTTTCAATTTTAATATTTCAATTTTAATTTTAATGCAATTAAAGAATGTCATGTTGTACATTTTGATTGTCAAATTAGTAATTAGTTATTAATGTTAATAATGATATATAAAATAGATAAAGTGATTGAAGAAATGAGAAAAATGGAGAAAGGAAGAGGGAGGAGGGGAGAACTCTTTAATTTTGGAGGAAAAGATTTGATTTCAATTGCAATGAGGGAGTGACATGTGACACATTTTGGTTGTAAAATTAGTAAGGAGGATAGAAAAATTCTTTAATTTTGGATGGAGGAAAAGATTTGATTTCAATTACAATGAGAGAGTGACATGTGGTACATTTTGGTTGTAAAATTAGTAAGGAGGAGAGGAGAATTCTTTAATTTTGGAGGGAAAGATTTGATTCCAATTTCAATAAAAAAGTGACATGTAACATATTTTGGTTGTAGAATTAGAAATATATAATAGATAGATAATAGATTATAAATGATTTGTTGTAAAAAAAAAAATTTGTATCAGTCAAAATAGAAAAACACAAACATTGTTTTTTTTAAGAATTAAACACCTCCGAAGTCTTTAATATTCTCATTCCCTAATTACCTTCCTAATTCTATAAGCCTTCTCTCATTCACAATTAATTCTCTCTTCACTAATCTTTGCTCTATTTCAAGATTTGTAACCCTCTTACCAAAGTTTGATTGATTTAATTAGAAATTCAATTAGACGTTACTTGATTCAATCCGTTAATCCTCGTGAGAATGATATTCACTCAATGTGGTATTACTTTGAGCAATTTAGTACACTTGTCAATATACTAGCGTATCAATTTTGCTTCATCAATAATTCAAAAATAAATTAATTTTCCAATCATTTGAAAGCTGCAAATTCCACCACGTTGCATATGCTTGGCAATTAACTGAGATCAATTCTAAAGTATTCGGTTTTTGAATAGATCCTCAAGCACATGCAACTCAAACGAACTAGCATAATGATACTAGCATAATTAAATAACCATTAACTAATTAAGCCAATAGAATCCACACATCTTCATACACTATTTCAAGATTAAAAATAATACTACATTAGCAATAAATAGCAACGAACCCTAATAAAACCATATTGGATCTTAACACGGCTGCTTCATGCATAAACAAAAAAATAAACCTAATCCACATCAACTAAATCCGCACCAATATAGATCATACACCCTAAATGGAAGAACAAATACGCCCACCACAGTAGTAACCAACATCAACCATTCACCTGCGACATTGACCAACTTCTTTGGTTACGTCTCTAATCGGCGAAGATGTCCCTGTAAATTTCCAACTCGCGCCTCAGATCTTCATTCTCCTTTTCTAGGTTAATGAGATGTTCTGGGACTGACAGGGAGGTCAATCGCCTTAAATTCTCTACCTCGGCTTTCAGATGGCATACAACTAGGTAGTTCTGTTCAAGGATCTTTAATTGGCACTCAAACAAAAGCAACTCCAAGGTCACAAAACCTACGTCCACCACAAGAAATAATAAGCTTTTTGCCACGCTTTTTGAGCTATCGACATGCTTTTGAAAGGGTCACATCTGCAAGCGTGTCAGTTGCTCTATTGCCACGCTTTTGTGGATCTATCGGTAGGCTTTCTTTTTTGCTACGCTTTCATCTCTTGCCATGCTTAAAAGTGTGGCCATATGTATTAACATATAGCTACGCTTTAAAAGCATACCAAAAAGTGTACATATCGCCACGCTTTTGAAGCGTGCCTAGAATGTTTATTTTGGCTACACTTTTAAAGCATGCCTATAGGGGAAGATATGGGTATACTTTTTAAATGTGCCAATAGGGTAATATATGGTTATGCTTAGTAAGCGTGGCTATTAATGACTACAAAAAGATACGGCTACGCTTACATAGCGTGCCAATAGATGAGGATATGGCTACACTTTTAAAGCGTGCCAATTTTCAGGTTAATAAACGTGGCCATAAATTAGCTCATAAAAACTTTTTTCCATTAATCTTCCTAATATTTCTTGCAAAACTCATATAATTTTAAAATCGTAGACCAAAATAATTATTTATATATCAACCAATCCAACATATATATAAACTTGTCACCACAAAAGTAGACTTTGATCACAAAGTACCAAAAATCAAAGTCATAACAAATACCCATAAATTACACTTCCAATAAGTGTCACATATCTACTTCCTTTACATACTTACTTACAAAATATCAAAGTTCATGATTAGTGTGATCATCCATTATGAGCTCCATTGTTTTTACCACTGCCCTGCAGAATTTTAAATATTCTGGTGTTAGTGCATGTTATAAGGCTATTTTAATTAGGTCCAATAAATCCAATTCCAAATCCAAATTGATTAAAAATGAAAATGGCAATGACTTTAATTAGGTCCTGCAATAATGGAAGAAAAACATTTTAGCAAGCACATCATTGAAGCATATATAAATGCTTAGAGAGGGGGGGGGAGAAGAAAGCATAGAATTCATCAATAACAACGAAGAAATCCAGTTGAAATTCAGTAAAGTTTACGCATATACTAAGGTTTTATGCTGCAGCTACATGCATATCAATAATTTTGATCCACATAACATTATTTTCAAATTACATGACATATTTAATATAACCTAAGATTAATAATATACTAAAATTATAAAACACCAATATATTGAAAAACTTGTTTGACAAGTATAAATGAAATGTAACTATATATAACTCATAAACCAACTACTTAAGCCACTTCATTCCATTCTTTAGGAGTTTGAAAAATGACAAATAGCTTGAAATGCTATATAGACTTATAGTGTTAGTAGAACAAATAACTATTTAGGATGAAAGCACTTTAAAGGTTCTCTTAGTAGTGAAGATACATACAAAAAATAAATAGTAAGTAGACTAAGTTTTCTTCAGCCATATGTTATTAATAATAGCAGCTACTAATAATGATAACCATATAAAAACAGAACAAAAAAAAACAAATAAAAAATAAAAGAAACAGTCCCTATACATAGTCACAACCATAAGCTGAAATTCAGTTACAAGTACTTATCAAAAAATATTTTTCAACTACCAATGACTCTGCTTGTTGCAAACATGGTACTCTTTCCTCTAATTGGAATTATAAATAATCAACAATACACTACAAGAAAATTCAACAACCAACAATGCATATTCAACCAGCAACATAAATTCAACATGAAAAATGAAATTCTATAATCCAGAACAAGGTAGTGACCACCTGTTTTTCTCTCTCTTTTTTTTATCAGCATCTTCGTATGACAATAATACAAGGTTAGGACAGTTACTTACATCATCGGTTGGTGGAATGTGAGTTGATTTAGAGGAGTGGGGAGTATTTCTTGGTCTACTACTTGAGGCATCCAAAGGGGAATTTTGGGCAGCTTGCACTAAGGCTACTACCTCTTCGTCACTCATTTCAGGGTTGATTTGGTGCAACATCACCTTTAATAGACCACAAACACTGTCCATCTTCTTCTCTAATGATAAGATCTTGTCATTGTATTTAAATTTGACTTGGCAAATCTTCTCATCCTTTTTAAGAGATCTTCTTGTAATCGAAACCCCATAACAATGAACTCGACCTGGTTGGTCCTTTCCTAGCACTGCTACAAATGCATCCTCATGATTTTCCCCTGCCTCTATGCGATTTTGAAGTTCATTCTACCAAAAGTGACAACAACAAAAAAGTACAAAGTCACATTAACTTTATATAAATACAAACCTATTTAGCATTTATATTGTACAAATCCAAATACAAATACAAATACAAAACAACTCACAATTGTTGTTTGTATTTTAGCATCAATTTCTTTTCCAATTTTACTTGTGCGAGTTGTTGTGAAAACTTCAGCCTTTGATGGTTCTTCAATGTTCTCTTTAGAGTCACGTTAGAGTATGAAGAGAAAAACTTACATGAAGCATACTAACTAGACAATATAACATGGATATAAAGTAGAAAACACAAAAAAATAAGTTATGTTACCAGCTGCTTGCATACTATTACAAAATTTGTGGATCCCATTTGGTGAGGACATGTTTGCTTTGACCTATTTTCAGTATTCTTAGCAGATATGGCCTAAATATAAACATGAAAAAGAGATATTATTATTCTTAACAGACACATTTTCTTTCTCTTTGAAACTCACATCACCTTTTTTTGAAACACCAAGTCTAATCACATAAAAAATCAAGGATAGCTGGAAGAAATAGAAGACATATAACATTACCTTGATAGCTGGAAGACTCCAATACCGAATTAGTTTGCGAAATTGAACCTCAGGGATCTCTAATAGTCAGTTCTTTATCATTTCTTTCTTTGTGTTGTACTTCAAGAAATGTTCTTTTTTTTATTTCGCCCTTGTATTTTTCTCATGCACGACAAAATCCCCACATTACCATGGCTTTGAACTTATTGGAAGAATGAACTTTTGCTATGCAACACAACACATTAGAATGCCAAAGGTTAGCACAAACAAAATAATAAATAAATAAATAATCTGTCCATAATTCCATATTTACATATATTGGCGTACTCCCACATGTTATCCTTGAGATTATCAGGCACACCATGCCAACTAATATATAGCAAAGTCACAAAACGAGGATTTCTAATTGTTGTACCCAAAAGTTGGCCTAGGTTAGATACGACCTCCTTGGTTGGACCAATAGGCTGCCCGTCTAAAAACTCCACCTCCCATCGATCATTAAAATCAGTGGCATGAAATTTTTTGCCTAAGGTCTTGCCACGAGTTTTCTTTATAGTGCTTAAGTCCAATTAGAATAACAGAATTTTAAGTCTACCTAATTGAAAAATAATATAAGCTATAATTAGACAATAAAGTAGACAAGAAAAGTACCTTCATTACTAGCTTGTCCTCCACTACCCTCAATATTTGCAGCATCATACTCATCTTCGAAATTAATCCCATGCACCTTAAAATATATGTCAAGACTCATTCCCTTTTTGTTTTATTCTATGCTCAGCTCACTTGTATCTTCTCCCTCCTCATTAGAACTTGCATCATCTTGATCCATTGTATCATCTTCAACAGTTCTTTGATTCCCAGTTTGGAGTTCTTTTTAGCTTGAAACATTGTCTCATTCCCACTTCGGAGATTCTTTTTAGTAGCCTTTGAATTATTCCCATTGTGCTTACATTCTTGAAAAAAGTGACTTTGGTTGGATCTTCTTTTTCTTTTTCGAGTCCTAGTTTGCTCTTCAAATGAATCTTCCACTATTGTGATGGTTGTTTTCTTGTTGGATCTTTTGAGCTTTGAGCTTGCGAGCAAGCTTTCTTATTGTTAGCCATGATCTTTTTTCAATATCATATTGTTGTAACAATTTAGCACTTGACTTAACTTGCATAACCTTAAAGGAATTAGTTTTTTGGACTTTTTCGTTTCATGATTTTTTGGCTTGAGGTAATTATTCTATTTCTTTTAGTGATCTCCCCTTTTTCCATTCTGCATACGCAAGAAATAAATGGAAAAAATATTATTTTCCATAAACCACTAAAGCATGCATATTTTTCTATTTATATATATGACTATATAGCTGTACATTTGCATAAAATTAATAAAAAACTTGTCCATATGTATAACATTTTATACGTATTGATGAATGTATATCATTGATAAAATTAACGTGATTGATGTCTTGACAACTTTAATAGTTTTTAGCATTTATTTTAATAACTAATGGTAGTTTTGTTAGGGTTTAATTGAAATTTTATACAATTAAATTATTTCAATTGAAATTATTTAAGAGTTGTTGTGTGTTTATGATATTTTAAAAAAAATTTAGGTAAAGAAAAATAATAAGTAAGGTGGGCGTCCAACGCCTATACACTGGCGCCCAGCACCCATAGAACAACGAAAGAGTGAGCGCCCAGCACTCAAGAAGAAAGAAAGAGTGGGTGCCTAACACCCAACATCCAACGCTCAGTGCTCAAAATTTTTTCGCTTTCAGGATCCCAGCGCCAAGCGCCCAACCTTGGCATCTACCGCCTTCGAAGAAAAACAAAGAATAGCGCTCAACACCCATGACTAAACACACAACAAAAACCTGGGGCCTAGTGCCACGGGTCAGTGCCCAGTGCCCATGAAGAACTAAGGAGGGGCCCAGCATTGCACGCCTACCGTCCATGCAAAATCAAGGCCAGTATTCTTTCAAAGATAATTGATTCGGTCCAGACACACTCTAAAAATTTAAGATTTGATTGTACTTAATTTAAATTTAAGATACTGTTAGGTTTATCTTATCCTTTTAGAAAAGATAAGATTAGATTTAGTTTAATTTTAAAATTTTAGGTTAGGATCTAGATTATAAATAAGCTTGGGAGGATTTATCTAGGATTATCCAGCATTCATTAGCATATTTCATCTTTTGTTTTCGGTTATTTTCATGAGTCACTAATTCCTTTGTGTTAGGGTTAGGAGCTCTATTTAGTTTTATGAATTGGTAATTGATTGTTCTTTTATTTTGATTAATGTATTGATACATTTTAAGAATTTTGGGTTTCATTTTATTCTAAATTATTAAAAATATTAGAAAATATTCTAAGTCTATCTTGGATTTCTTTATTATCTTGGAAAAGTTAGTGTTGGGATTAGCTTGAAACTCATTCTTATAACTTTTTAATTGACTAGGAATAGCTTTGAATGTTATATGACATTAAATCAAAATTGAGCTTAACCTCTTTCTGCTAACTAATTGATCAAGGAATTGGCGATTCGATAGGATAAAGAGAAATTGAATCGCCAAGGTAATAAACATGAACATATTCTTTCCTGAGAATTTATAAAATTCCTACAATACCCTTATTCTTCTTTTCTCCAAACCAAACTCTAACCCTCTTCTAACACACTCACTCACCTCTCACTGCCACACACACCCTCACTCCTCTCACACCATCTTCCTCATAGCACACACCCACGAGCTGAGGAAAGAAAGAAAAGAAAGATGGAGATCGAGAGAGTAAGGGAGAGGAGGAGAGAAGGAAGAAGAGGAGGGAGAGGGCTACCGCACCGGCGCTGCGTCTCACCGTCGTCCAACTTGCTGTTGCGCTACCACCGCACCCATCTCGCCCAACCGCATTCAGCTCACTGTCGCACCGCCTTGCCATCGTCGTTGCCAACGATGGACGAGAGAGAGAGGTGAACGCGAGGAGAGAGAGGGAAGCTGTTCGCCCGTGCTGGAGGGTCGCCACCGTCGTCCTCATCGCGACCTGTCACCATCGCTGGAGCCAGCCACCTTCCACTACAAGAATATGGCCGATTAGCTACCACGAAAAGAGTCGTAAAATCATCGTTAATCTGACGCAAAATATAATTTGTGACAAATTAGCTACTGCCTAGCAACTAATGCTTTCCTCACTAATTACAAGTCGCAGATCAGTGAGGCAAATACAACAGTCGCTATTTCATCGGAAAGTTTTTTAGCTACCGAATAGATAGTCACAAATCCTTTACTAAAGTAATAGCTAATTCCATAGAATAAATAGACTAAATGGTAGTCGCTAATTAGCGATAAACTCTACTGCAGTAGACTCGTCGCTAAATGCAAGCTAACTTCGTAGACAAAATAAAAAGCTTAGTTGACGCTAATTAGCGAGGAATTTTTTCGAACCTAACTCGTCGCAAGCTGTCCGCTAATATGATCGCAAATTCGTCGCGTTTTGTAGCAAATCTATAGCTAATCTTTGAAAATCCTTAATCAAATTTGTAGGAATTTTGTCGCTAAACCAAAGCTATTCTAAATGAGAAAGTAGAGTTATGAAGTAGTCGCTAACTTGCTAGGAAATAATATGTAATCAATTAGTTGTAATACTGGTGCACGAAATTGTGATAATCAACAATGGCGCCAAAGACTTGGAGCTCTCAAACGTGAATCACACTTTGTCACAATTCCACACAACTAACCAGCAAGTGCACTGGGTCGTCCAAGTAATACCTTACGTGAGTAAGGGTCGATACCACGGAGACTGTCGGCTTGAAGCAAGCTATGGTCATCTTGTAAATCTCAGTCAGGCAGATTCAAATGGTTATGGAGGATTGATAATTAAAGATAAATAAAACATAAAATAAAGATAGAGATATAGATACTTATGTAATTCATTGGTAGGAATTTCAGATAAGCGTATGAAGATGCTTTGTTCCTCCTGAACCTCTGCTTTCCTATTGCCTTCTTCTAATCATTCATACTCCTTTCCATGGCAAGCTTTATGTTGGGCATCACCGTTGTCAATGGCTACTTCCTGTCCTCTCGTGAAAATGTTCTACGCACGCTGTCACCGCACGGCTAATCATCTGTCGGTTCTCGATCATGTTGGAATAGGATCCATTGATCCTTTTGCGTCTGTCACACGCCCAACACTCACGAGTTTGAAGCTCGTCACAGTCATCCCTTCCCAAATTCTACTCAGAATACCACAGACAAGATTTAGACGTTTTGGATCTCAGGAATGGCCACCAATAATTCTAGCCTATTCCACGAAGGTTCTAATCTTAGATTAGAAACCCAAGAGATACACATTCAAGCTTGTTTGCATGTAGAACGGAAGTGGTTGTCAGGCATGCGTTCATAGGTGAGAATGGTGATGAGTGTCACATAATCATCACATTCATCATGTTCTTGTGTGCGAATGAATATCTTAGAGAAGAAGTAGGCGTGAATTGAATAGAAAAACAGTAGTACTTTGCATTAATTCATGAAGAACAGCAGAGCTCCATACCTTAATCTATGGTGTGTAGAAACTCCACCGTTGAAAATACAAAAGTGATAATGGTGGTCATTGGCTTCGGCCCCAGAGAGGGAACCTGAAGAATCAAGATGAAAATACAATAGTAAAAAGGTCATATTTATAGAGAACTAGTAGCCTAGGGTTTACAGAAATAAGTAATTAATGCAGAAATCTTCTTCCGGACCCACTTGGTGTGTGCTTGGGCTGAGCATTGAAGCTTTTATGTGTAGAGACTTTTCGTGGAGTTAAACGCTAGTTTTTGTGCCAGTTTGGGCGTTTAACTCCAGCTTTTGTGCCAGTTCTGGCGTTTTGACGCCAGAATTCTTAAGCTGACTTGGAACGCCAATTTGGGCCATCAAATCTTGGGCAAAGTATGGACTATTATATATTGCTGGAAAGCCCATAATGTCTACTTTCCAATGCAATTGAGAGCGTGCCAATTGGGCTTCTGTAGCTCCAGAAAATCCACTTCGAGTGTAGGGAGGTCAGAATCCAACAGCATCTGCGGTCCTTTTTCAGCCTCTGAATTAGATTTTTGCTCAGGTCCCTCAATTTCAGCCAGAAAACACCTGAAATCATAGAAAAATACACAAACTCATAGTAAAGTCCAGAAATGTGATTTTTATTTAAAAACTAATAAAAACATAATAAAAACTAACTAAAATATACTAAAAACATACTAAAAACAATGCCAAAAAGCGTATAAATTATCCGCTCATCACAACACCAAACTTAAATTGTTGCTTGTTCCCAAGCAACTGAAAATCAAATAGGATAAAAAGAAGAGAATATACAATAAATTCCAAAAACATCTATGAAGATCAGTATTAATTAGACGAGCAGGGCTTTTAGCTCTTTGCTTTTGAACAGTTTTGGCATCTCACTTTATCCCTTGAAGTTCAGAACGATTGGCTTCTATAGGAACTCAGAATCCAGATAGTGTTATTGATTCTCCTAGTTAAGTATGTTGATTCTCGAACACAGCTACTTTATGAGTCTTGGCCGTGACCCAAAGCATTTTGACCACCGGATATATAAATGCCACAGACATATAACTGGGTGAACCTTTTCAGATTGTGACTCAGCTTTGCTAGAGTCCCCAATTAGAGGTGTCCAGAGCTCTTAAGCACACTCTTTTTGCTTTTGGACCACGACTTTAACCGCTCAGTCTCAAGTTTTCACTTGACACCTTCACACCACAAGCACATGGTTAGGGACAGCTTGGTTTAGCCGCTTAGGCCAGGATTTTATTCCTGTGGGCCCTCCTATCCACTGATGCTCAAAGCCTTGGATCCTTTTTATTTTACCCTTGCCTTTTGGTTTAAAGGGCTATTGGCTTTTTCTGCTTGCTCTTTCTTTCTCTTTTTTTTCTTTTTTCGCATTTTTTTTCATTCATTTTTTTTTCGCATATATATATTTTTTTTCTGCAAGCTTTTCACTGCTTTTTCTTGCTCAAGAATCAATTTTATGATTTTTCAGATTATCAAATAACATTTTTCCTTTTCCATCATTCTTTCAAGAGCCAACAATTTTAACATTCATGAATCAACAATTTCAAAAAATATGCACTGTTCAAGCATTCATTCAGAAAAACAATAGTATTGCCACCACATCAAAATAACTAAACTGTTTTAAAATTTGAAATTCATGCACTTCTTTTTCTTTTTCAATTAAAAAAAATTTTTCATTTAAGAAAGGTGATGGATTCATTTTCATTGCTTTAAGACATAGACACTTAGATACTAGTGATCATGTAATAAAGACACAAACATAAATAAACATAAAGCATAAAAATTCGAAAAACATAAAATAAAGAACAAGGAATTTAAAGAACGGGTCTACCTTAGTGATGGCGGCTTGTTCTTCCTCTTGAAGATCTAATGGAGTGCTTGAGCTCCTCAATGTCTCTTCCTTGCCTTTGTTGCTCCTCTCTCATGACTCTTTGGATTCTTGGGATATAACTTCATGAGCTTCTACTTCCTCCCTAATCATGATGCTATGGATCATGATAGCCCGGTCTATAGTAATTTTAGACCGGTTGCTAGTGGGAATGATTGAGCGTTGGATGAACTCCAACCATCCCCTAGCCACGGGCTTGAGGTCATGCCTTCTTAGTTGAACCGGCTTCCCTCTTGAATCTCTCTTCCATTGAGCGCCCTCTTCACAGATGTCTATGAGGACTTGGTCCAACCTTTGATCAAAGTTGACCCTTCTAGTGTAGGGGTGTGCATCTCCTTGCATCATGGGCAAGTTGAATGCCAACCTTACATTCTCCGGACTAAAATCTAAGCATTTCTCCCGAACCATTGTAAGCCAATTCTTTGGGTCCGGGTTCACACTTTGATCATGGTTCTTGGTGATCCATGCATTGGCATAGAACTCTTGAACAATTAAGATTCCGACTTGTTTAATGGGGTTGGTGAGAACTTCCCAACCTCTTCTTCGAATATCATGTCGGATCTCCGGACATTCACCCTTTTTGAGTTTGAAAGGGACCTCGGGGATCACCTTCTTCTTGGCCACAACTTCATAGAAGTGATCTTGGTGCACCCTTGAGATGAATCTCTCCATCTCCTATGACTCGAAGGTGGAAGCTTTTGCCTTTCCTTATCTCTTTCTAGAGGTTTCTCCGGCCTTAGGTGCCATAAATGGTTATGAAAAAAATAAAAAGCAACGCTTTTACCACACCAAACTTAGAAGATTTGCTCGTCCTCGAGCAAAAGAAGAAAGAAGAGAGTAAAAGAAGAAGAAATGGAGGAGATGGAGGTGGGTTGGTGTTTCAGCCAAGGGGGAGAAGTAGTGTTTATGTTGTGTGAAAATGAGAGAGTGAATATGGGTTTATATAGGAGTGGAGAGAGGTATTGAGGTGATTGGTGAATGGGTGAAGAAGAGAGAGAGAGGTGGGGTAGGTGGGGATTCTGTGGGGTCTACAGATCCTGAGGTGTCAAGGATATCTCATCCCTGCACCAAGTGGCGTGCAAAAATGTCCCTTTCTGCCAATCCTGGCGTTAAACGCCAGGCTGCTGCCCATTTCTGGCATTTAACGCCAGCTTCTTGCCCATTCCTGGCGTTAAACGCCAGTCTGGTGCCCATTTCTGGCGTTTAAACGCCAGTAAGTTTCTCCTCTAAGGTGTTCTGTTTTTTATTCTGTTTTTCAGTCTGTTTTTGCTTTTTTCAATTATTTTTGTGACTTCACATGATCATCAACCTACAGAAAACATAAAATAACAAAAGAAAATAGAAATTTAACATAGATAATTAAAGATTGGGTTGCCTCCCAACAAGCGCTTCTTTAATGTCAATAGCTTGACAGTGGGCTCTCATGGAGCCTCACAGATGTTTAGAGCAATGTTGGAACCTCCCAACACCAAACTTTAGAGTTTGAATGTGGGGGTTCAACACCATACTTAAAGTTTGGTTGTGGCCTCCCAATACCAAACTTAGAGTTTGACTGTGGGGGCTCTGTTTGTCTTTGTATTGAAAGAAGCTCTTCATGCTTCCTCTCCATGGTTACAGAGGGATATCCTTGAGCTTTAAACACAAGGGAGTCTTCATTCACTTGAATGATCAATTCTCCTCTGTCAACATCAATTACAGCTTTTGCTGTGGCTAGGAAGGTCTGCCAAGGATGATGGATTCATCCATACACTTCCCAGTCTCTAGGATTATGAAATCAGCAGGGATGTAGTGGCCTTCAACCTTTACCAAGACATCCTCTACAAGTCCATAAGCCTGTTTCTTTGAATTGTCTGCCATCTCCAGTGAGATTCTTGCAGCTTGTACCTCAATGATCCCTAGCTTTTCCATTACAGAGAGAGGCATGAGGTTTATGCTTGACCCTAGGTCACACAGAGCTTTCTCAAAGGTCATGGTGCCTATGGTACAAGGTATTGAGAACTTTCCAGGTTCTTGTCTCTTCAGAGGTAATTTCTGCCTAATCAATTCATCCAGTTCTTTAGTAAGCAATGGAGGTTCATTCTCCCAAGTCTCATTACTAAATAACTTGGCGTTTAGCTTCATGATTACTCCAAGGTACTTAACAACTTGCTCTTCAGTAACATCTTCATCCTCTTCAGAGGAAGAATACTCGTCAGAGCTCATGAATGGCAGGAGTAAATTCAATGGAATCTCTATGGTCTCTGTGTGAGCCTCAGATTCCCATGGTTTCTCATCAGGGAATTCCATGGAGGCCAGTGGACATCCATTGAGGTCTTCCTCAGTGGAGATCACTGCCTCTTCCTCCTCTCCAGGTTCGGCCATGTGAGACGTGTTTATGGTCTTGCACTCTCTCTTTGGATTCTCTTCTGTATTGCTTGGGAGAGTACTAGGAGGGAGTTCAGTAACTTTCTTACTCAGCTGACCCACTTGTGCCTCCAAATTTCTAATGGAGGACCTTGTTTCAGTCATGAAACTTTGAGTGATTTTAATTAGATCAGAGACTATAGTTGCTAAGTCAGAGTGGCTCTGCTTAGAATCCTCTGTCTGTTGCTGAGAAGATGATGGAAAAGGCTTGCTGTTGTTAAACCTGTTTCTTCCACCATTATTGTTATTGAAGCCTTGTTGAGGCCTCTGTTGGTCCTTCCATGAGAGATTTGGATGATTTCTCCATGAAGGATTATAGGTGTTTCCATAGGAATCTCCCATGTAATTCACCTCTTCCATTGCTGGGTTCTCAGGATCATAAGCTTCTTCTTCAGGGGAAGCTTCCTTAGTACTGCCTGGTGTAGCTTGCATTCCAGACAGACTTTAAGAAATTGTATTGACTTACTGAGTCAATATTTTATTCTGAGCCAGTATGGCATTTAGAGTATCAATCTCAAGAACTCCTTTCTTCTGATTTGTCCCATTATTCACAGGGTTCCTTTCATAAGTGTACATGAATTGGTTATTTGCAACCATCTCAATGAGTTTCTGAGCTTCTGCAGGCGTCTTCTTCAAATGAAGAGATCCTCCAGCAGAGCTGTCCAATGACATCTTGGACAGTTCAGACAGACCATCATAGAAGATACCTATGATGCTCTATTCAGAAAGCATGTCAGAAGGACACCTTCTGATCAATTGCTTGTATCTTTCCCAAGCTTCATAGAGGGATTCTCCTTCCTTCTGTCTGAAGGTTTGGACTTCCACTCTAAGCTTGCTCAATTTTTGAGGTGGAAAGAACTTTGCCAAGAAAGCATTTACTAGCTTTTCCCAAGAGTTCAGACTTTCTTTGGGTTGTGAATCCAACCATGTCCTAGCTCTGTCTCTTACAGCAAAAGGGAAGAGCATAAGTCTGTAGACTTCGGGGTCAACCCCATTGGTCTTGACAGTGTCACAGATTTGCAAGAATTCAGCTAAGAACTGATGAGGATCTTCCAATGGAAGTCCATGAAACTTGCAATTCTGTTGCATTAGAGAAACTAATTGAGGCTTAAGCTCAAAGTTGTTTGCTCCAATGGAAGGGATTGAGATGCTTCTCCAATAGAAGTCGGGAGTAGGTGCAATAAAGTCACCAAGCACCTTCCTTGCATTGTTGGCATTGTTGTTTTCGGCTGCCACGACTTCTTCCTCCTTGAAGAGCTCTGTTAGGCCCTCTAGAGAGAGTTGTGCTTTAGCTTCTCTTAGCTTTGTCTTCAAGGTCCTTTCTGGTTCAGGATCAGCTTTAACAAGGATGCCTTTGTCTTTGCTCCTGCTCATATGAAAGAGAAGAGAACAAGAAAGTATGGAATCCTCTATGTTACAGTATAGAGATTCCTTGAAGTGTCAGAGGAAAAGAAGAATAGAAGGAGAAGGTAGAGAAGAATTCGAACTTATCAAGAGGGATAGAGTTCGAATTGTTGATAGTGGAGGAGTGTTAGTCCTTAAATAGAAGGATGTGAGAAGAGGGGAAGAATTTTCGAAATTGAAGTAAAAGATTTTGAAATAATTAAAAGAAATTTTGAAAATTTGATTGATGATTTTCGAAAACTAAGATTGGGAAAGAAATTAAGTGATTTTTGAAAAGATTTTGAAATTAGAAATAAAAAAGATATGATTGAAAATTAATTTTGAAAAAGATGTGATTGAAAAGATATGATTGAGAAGACATGATTGAAAATCAAATTAAAAAGAAAGTTTTAAAATTAAATTTGATTACTTGACTAACAAGAAATTAGAAGATATGATTCTAGAATTTAAAATTTGATCCTTTCTTAATAGGCAAGTAACAACTTGAAAATTTTGAATTAAATCACTAATTGTAGCAAGGATTTTCAAAAATAGTAATAAATAAAAAAATTGAAAAGAAATTGATTTTGAAAAGATATGATTGAAAAGATATGATTTGAAAAAGATTTGATTTTGAAAAATTATGAAAATTTAGAAAAGATTTGAATTAAAAACAAAATCTTCCCTCTAGTGTCATCCTGGCGTTAAACGTCCAGAATGGCATCCATTCTGGCGTTTAACACCCAAAATGCTACCTTTTTTGGCGTTAAACGCCCAGCCAGGTACCCTGGCTGGCGTTTAAACGCCAGTTTTTCTTCTTCATTGGGAGTTTTGAACACCCAGCTTTTTCTGTTTAATTCCTCTGCTCATGTTCTGAATCTTCAATTCTCTGTATTATTGACTTGAATAGACACAATTTTGAAAATATTTTTGAATTTTTAATGATGAGAAACAATAAAAAATGCAACTAAGATCAAATAAACAATGCATGCAAGACACCAAACTTAGAAGTTTGTATACTAAGGACTATAACAATTTGAAAATGTATGTAAGAAACAACAAAACACACAAAACAAGAGAATTTAAAGATCAGAGCTAGAAAATCATCAAGAACAACTTGAAGATCAATGAAGAACATAATGCATATATTTGAAAAATGCAAGAAGAATAGAAACATGCAATTGGTACCAAACTTAAAAATTAGACACTAGACTCAAACAAGAGACATAAAAATATTTTTGATTTTATGATTTTATAAATTTTTTCTGTGATTTTTTGAAAATTATATGGAAAAGAGAATAAAGAGATTCAAAACTTTTAATAAGAATTCCAGGAATCATGCAATGTATGCAATAAGCTTCAGTCTAAAAAGATTAGACATGGCTATCCAAGCTTCAGCAGACATACAACAGCTAAATTGATAGGAATCAACTAGCTCTTGTGATGATAAAATTATCATCTGAAACTCTAGAATTCATTCTTAAAAGTCCTGAAGAATAAAATAAAATAAAATTACCTAATCTAAGCAACAATAT
>NC_029786.2:79314529-79327666 GCF_000816755.2 Arachis ipaensis | reverse complement strand
ACCTTACGTGAGTAAGGGTCGATCCCACGGAGACTGTCAGCTTGAAGCAAGCTATGGTCATCTTGTAAATCTCAGTCAGGCAGATTCAAATGGTTATGGAGGATTGATAATTAAAGATAAATAAAACTTAAAATAAAGATAGAGATATAGATACTTATGTAATTCATTGGTAGGAATTTCAGATAAGCGTATGAAGATGCTTTGTTCCTCCTGAACCTCGGCTTTCCTATTATCTTCTTCCAATCATTCATACTCATTTCCATGGCAAGCTTTATGTTGGGCATCACCGTTGTCAATGGCTACTTCCCATCCTCTCAGTGAAAATGTTCTACGCACGCTGTCACCGCACGGCTAATCATCTGTCGGTTCTCGATCATGTTGGAATAAGATCCATTGATCTTTTTGCGTCTGTCACACGCCCAACACTCGCGAGTTTGAAGCTCGTCAAAGTCATCCCTTCCCAAATCCTACTCAGAATACCACAGACAAGGTTTAGACATTCCGGATCTCAGGAATGGCCGCCAATAATTCTAGCCTATACCACGAAGGTTCTAATCTTAGATTAGAAACCTAAGAGATACACATTCAAGCTTGTTTGCATGTAGAACAGAAGTGGTTGTCAGGCACGCGTTCATAGGTAAGAATGGTGATGAGTGTCACATAATCATCACATTCATCATGTTCTTGTGTGCGAATGAATATCTTAGAGAAGAAGTAAGCGTGAATTGAATAGAAAAACAGTAGTACTTTGCATTAATTCATGAAGAACAGCAGAGCTCCACACCTTAATCTATGGTGTGTAGAAACTCCACCGTTGAAAATACAAAAGTGATAATGGTGGTCATTGGCTTCGGCCCCAGAGAGGGAACCTGAAGAACCAAGATGAAAATACAATAGTAAAAAGGTCCTATTTATAGAGAACTAGTAGCCTAGGGTTTACAGAAATAAGTAATTAATGCAGAAATCTTCTTCCGGGCCCACTTGGTGTGTACTTGGGCTGAGCATTGATACTTCCATGTGTAGAGACTTTTCGTGGAGTTAAACGCCAGTTTTTGTGCCAGTTTGGGCGTTTAACTCCAGCTTTTGTGCCAGTTCTGGCGTTTTGACGCCAGAATTCTTAAGCTGACTTGGAACGCCAGTTTGGGCCATCAAATCTTGGGCAAAGTATGGACTATTATATATTGCTGGAAAGCCCAGGATGTCTACTTTCCAACGCAATTGAGAGCGCACCAATTGGGCTTCTTTAGCTCCAAAAAATCTACTTCGAGTGTAGGGAGGTCAGAATCCAACATCATCTGCAGTCCTTTTTCAGCCTCTGAATTAGATTTTTGCTCAGGTCCCTCAATTTCAGCCAGAAAACACCTGAAATCACAGAAAAACACACAAACTCATAGTAAAGTCCAGAAATGTAATTTTTATTTAAAAACTAATAAAAACATAATAAAAACTAACAAAAATATACTAAAAACATACTAAAAACAATGCCAAAAAGCGTATAAATTATCCGCTCATCAAATTCTATCGTAAAATGTCATCGCAATTTCCTTTTAAACTAGTAACAAATCGATAAATATCTCATAAATGTTTCAGTTGCAATAGAGTCTTTAATTTATCACCATCATCAACAGCGAGTATGTCACTAATTTTTCTGTAATAATTATACTAAATAATTTCTTTAAATAATAAAAATTATCTGTAAACAAAATATAGATGTAAAGACAATTGTAACTTCTTCAGCCAAGAACCAAATCTATAGTAAACCTTGCATAGCTTTGTCTCTTATTTCCAGTTAATACTTAATACATCAAATTCTTGTTCACGGAGAAACGTCACATTAAAGTTTTACCCTCAAGATAGAAATGTGAGGAGGAAAAAATCAACTGTAAGGCCAAAGTACAACTACTACAGGTAATTTTAGTGAAGGTATGCCTCCATTTGCAAGGTAAGGAATGGAGCTATTGGAATTACTTGAACTATAGCCATTTCCCACTGCTTTCAAATGGTCAACATTCATGTCAGAACTTTTCTTGATCTTCTTTTCTTGAATCTGTTCAACTCTCACATGAGAGGAGAAAATAGAAAAGAATAAGTTTATGTCAAAAGCTATTCACTCTAATAACCGAATATCAAAAACAAAAAATGAAAACTCATGGTCGAAAAAAGACTCATGGTGAAAAAAAGAAACCACATAGACATAAATATCAAATAACAAAATCTGTAGAATATTTGAGCTGAGACTCCAATGCCAAGTTATAGGAATCTATTCCAAAACAAGGAACTGGAGCAATAATGATTTATTCAAAGATATCTAAAGCCTAATGTCTAACAAGAGTGCCATTCAACTCTGTCAGTTTAGATAAATAACATGCTTTCCGAAATTTGGCGCATATCATAGAAAATTTAGTAAATGCATAGAACTACAGGACCTAGAAAATTGTAATACCCTAACTACCAAAGCTCACGCTTCTGGCTGCGTGACTCTGATAGCTCGGACATTACGATGACTCTTATAATATTTAGTATTAAAATATGAGCCTGTTTAAAACTTTAAACCGCAATACCACTGCAAAATATTTTGCTAGGTAACGTACATCCATACATACCATACAACTTACAAAACTCACAGAGTATATATATATATATAACTTTACAAGCACTAACCAATATAATTCCTATCCCTCTTATAGAAAGTATAAAGGTAAAGGCGAGGGATCAATAAACAATAACTAAAGCAATACAAAACATCACGACAACAACTAGATAAGTTCTTCGTGACTTCTACGTCCATGTCCTGAAAGGGGAAAATTGTAGGGGGGTGAGAACATCATCCTTGAAAGGGTTCTCAGTAGAGGATTTTTGGGAATTACTGTAATAGGATACATGAAGATAAACCGTACCAATGATTAATAACCGTCTTATGCCTCTTTTCAAAAACAACAGTTTACAATAAAAGAGAAATCTGAAATCTTTTCTGAAAGAGGAACTGTTCAATTCTTAAAAACTCAAAAGCCTTGCAAAAAAATTTATCTATGCTGAACCAAATAGTCATTTACATTTTTCCAGACCGGAAATATCAACCAGACATGGTCTCCGGCCCATCTCATGATCAACCACGGCTCTAGGCCCAAACAACCCAAACAGCATCCAATCACCACAATCCAACAAAGTCTCAGTTGCAAACACAATTAGAAAAGTTCAAGCACAAACAAGCAGTTACAGCAAGTAGAACAATTAGCAGTTAATCACAAGTAATTACAAAGGCAAACCAAGTACAATATGTACTCCCAAACAATGTCACATAGATACATATGATGCATGCCTGTCCTAGTGGCTGATGATATCATCTGTCAGTTATATAGCCAACCCGACAGGTACTGGTAGCTAACCATTGGACTGTCCCTCTGTCGTGCATCCCCAACTCGAGTTATATACTGGTATAAATTCACGGGGGCGAGCTCATCCGGGACTTTCACAGTGCCTGGCCACACTTACGACATAGGGTCAGCAGAGTATCGAATCTCCACCTGGAGCACGTGGTGGCTAACCACTGCTTTCACCCAGGAAAACTCGTATCTCAGATAAGTGAAAGTACAAAATCACAATATAAATATCTCAGCATATATGCATTTATTCTCAGCCATAAATCAACATTCATTTCAGCCATCCGGCATGACTCATAGTTAGCCATCCGACTCATAGTTCAATCCAGAACCAGCTAAAATTCATAATCATACACAGTCATTCCGACTCATAACAAAATAGCACTTCCACCATCCAACATCATCAAATTCATAAAATCATTATTCAAGCCATAAATCACTTTTTCTCAATTTAATTTACTCTGAAATCAAATTTCAGCTCTTTTCAGCCTTGGCTTTAAAGATCTCATTTCTCAAATCATCTTAGGCTCATAAGTCACTTTTACTCAAAGTAAGTTCCCCTTTTAAAAACAATGCCACTCTCGGCATCCTCTTTCCAAAACTTCCATAACCATGACAAGTTAAAGATTTATTTTGAAATATTCAAAATCATCCATCCAACAACAAGATTTTATTACAAAAGTTTCTCAGTAGAGTCTCAAGTCTTTAGGGGAGAATAACATAACTCATTTCCTCAAATTCACTTAAAATCATTAAAACATTGGCTTCCTGATTTGAGTAATAAAATAGGATCTAAGCCAAACCGAGTCATGTAATCAATTACTCTTTTCAAAGTCACTTCCTTCACTTAAACAAAACCAGTTTCAACCCCATGGTAAATTCTAAAGCATTTCAAACTGCCCAGAAATTGTACTTTTCTTAAGAAGCAAGACTAAATCACAATTTCCTTTTTAATAGTTCATTTCAAAAGCATAAGTCATCCTTCCTTAATAATTCAAATAAAATAGTAGTAGTGTTTAAATCATAATCTTCCAAATATCATTTCAATAAAATCCCGGATTCTATCAGAATTTCGACAGCACCTCCGCTAAAACTTGGACTTTGCCACCCTTTCCGGGTCCCATCCACAATCCTTATCAACGGTTCAAAACCCAAAATTAGTCCAAAAACAACTGAATCCAACATTCAACTCATTTTCATATCTTAAGGAAACTGTTTCAAAATCAAATCATTATCAACTGACTAAATTCATTTCCAAAACTTTAAAGAAGCCGTTCAGCAACAATTCGTTTATCTAAACTGAATCAATTAAAGCAACCAGGCTGAATCCAAAAGTATATTCTATTTTTCATATTATCAAGAAAATCAACTCAACTCAAATCAATTCCCGACGGATTGGACTCGATTTCAAATAATCTTTAAAAAGAAGCAACTTCAAAAACATTCCGTTTCACAAAGCCGCACAACAATCTGGTCAAACACACATTCAAGACAACCAAACAATACATAAGACTGATACAATCACCAAATACACATTATCTCACATCAGTATCCATATGTAATAATTCCAATATATAAAACATAATTTTCGGAAAGTGCCCCTACCTCAACACGTTGAAACTCAAAAGCTCTAAGACGCATCACAACTCGCTTTCGCTCGGCCCGCAACTGCGGTAGCCGCAAGCTCAGCTCCAAACCGCTTTCTCAGCAACCACCACGACTCTACTCGCAACATGTAATAATCAGGACTCGACCCCCACGTTACCAAAACCTAAATTCATTAACCAAGCACAACAGAATACTAACGCGAGACTATTCGAAACATAATCACTTACCGAAATAACACAATGACGCAGCTGTGATTCCGAACCAACCCAGCAATAGCTCCGGTAGTGGCCAGAAGCTCCGGTGGATCAACTATAATAACCACGCAGCATCAAAACCATCTCGAAATCCAAAAAGACAGAAACCTCAATTAAACCCTTACCGGCAGAGTTCTCCGGCGACGGTAATGGCATTTTTCGACGGTGGCAATGGCATTTTCCGGCGGCCAGGCACGGCGGCGCGAGTCAACATGGAACCAGACAGAGCGGCGGCAGCTCGTCGGCGGCAGTGGCTTCCTCTGGCGGCACGGGCAACAAAGGCGCTGGTAGCGGCAGAGCACGACAGCGTTTCTCTTCCTCGCGTTGTCAGCGACCGCAGCGACCTCTCCTTGGTGGTCCCTGACTTGCACGTCTTCTTCCTCCATCGATCGGCGTCAGCGAGCGGCAGGGCATGACGGAAACCCCGATGACGTCGACCCATGACCACCATCTTCCTCGCGTAGCTCTCTGTTTCGGCCTCTCTCTCTCCTCCTCCCGCTGGTTCACTATTTCTTTCTTCTTCGTGGGTATGGAGGTTGAGATACGGTGTGTGTGGCCCTTCAAGGGCAGACCTGCAGCAGGAGCGGCGATGCATGCGACGGCGGCGGCGGTAAGGCAGCAGACGCGACCGGCTGTGGCAGCAGTACCTTCCTCCCCCTGGCCGGCGCGTTCTTCTCCCTTCTCTCCGTTTTCCTCCTAACCGTTTCTTTCGTTTGCTCCATTCAGGTAGCAGCTGCTGCTGCTGTAGCGTTAGGCACGTTTGTAAGTGCTGGGTTCAGGGGAACCGGGTAACCGGGTAGGGTTTCAAGGTTAGGGTTGTGTGGGTTGAGTTTTAGGATTAGGGTAAAATTAGGTACAAAGGTAATTTTGTAATTTCAAATAAAAATGGGATAAATATAGTAATTAGAAATAAATTCTAATCCAACAATAATAATGTATAAAATACTATTTGTTCATCAATTTCACAAATTATTTTCAATAAAATGTTCAAATCCAATAATTAGAAATAATATAATTAATTTTTTTTATTTTCCAAAACAACAGTATTAATATTCTAAAATATCAATTATTTAGTCCAAGTCATATAAAATCCTTTTTATTTCACAACTACCAACTTTATAATTTGATGAAAATAATCCAATAATTATAAAATTGGATAATAATCTTAATTTATTTCAAATTCAATTAATCGAAACTTGCTTTAAATTTCTTTAATAAAGAAATTTCTGAAATTAAAGCTACTGAATTTGAAATTAGCTCATGATAGCCCTTTTTCAAAAGTCTTGGGTCTTACATATTTCCTGTTTTACCTCTATTTATATAATCTAAAACTACGTACTCAGTCACGTTTTGTAAACTCTCCATTAACTTATGAGGGAGTTATGCAACTGCTCAATCTCAATCGTGAAACAAAATAAAAAATACTCCTCCACTTGCAATTCTTTGCTTTTCTTTTCGTTTTTCTACCTTATGTTCTGAAAAAAAAATAAAAATGGAAAATTCAACAAATAATCAATAACGTCAACGTCGATCCACTTGGATAGGATATGCTAGACGACAGAACATGACCGAAGAACAAAGACAGCAACACCTAGCTAGAAGACGTGCAACTTATCCCTTAGCAGCGGCGGCTGCTTCAATCGACCCCAGGAGCGACGATAGTGCACGGTGGAACAACCTCCTTCTCTCTTGCGTCGCGTCTTCGTCCTCTCTCTCCATCTCATCTGTGAATCGTCTCTCTCTCCTCCGGGCTCCCTGCTCTGTGACAGCGATGGCGGCGGCTGCAGCGGAGTTACGGCGGTGACCCCCTCTCACTCTCTGTTCTCTCGCTAGCACCCGCTCATCTCCATCTCCCTCCTCTCCTCCCACTGGTTCACACTTTCTCTCGGATCTGGGGGGTGTGTGTGTGTGAAAGGGGGCATGGTGGCAGTGGTGAGTGATGGTGAGTGAGTGAGTGTGAGTGTGGGCGGGTGTGTTAGGGTTAGGATTTTGAACAATTCGAAGTTGAATTGCGAAGGCAAAGGGGCAAAACGTTTCTCTGATCTGATATTCTGATGGCCAAAGGGGGAAAGGGGAAAAACAATTCTGTAGTGTGTGTTTTTGGGAGGAAAGGGGAAGAAAAATTTACTCAGGCGCAGTTTGGTAAAGCTTTTATTTTTCAAAAGTAGTTTGTAAAAATTAATTTTTAAAAATAACTTTTTAAAAAATTGTAGCATTTATATTTGATAAATTAAATTAAAAATAGCTTTCAATAAATACAAGCAACATCAATTACATTTGGTAAAATAGCTTTTAAAATTTAAAAATACTATAATAGACATAAATGTAAGCATTAAAAATTTTCTTACTATTTTGTTTATTAATTAAATACTATCCATAAAAAGTAATTACTTAAAGTAAAACACTATATAAAAGGAAATAATTTTTTGTTAAATTTATCATTCTGGTTTATTTCTTAATTATCACTTGATATTACTCAAATTTAATAGGTTGATGGTGGTAATTTTTTCTTATTAGTTAAAAAATTTTAACTTTCTCTCTCTCTTAATTTTATTAAATAGTTTTTTTAGGTCAGAATATTTTTAACTTCCTCTATAATAAATATTTTTTAAATTATCTAATGCATAAAATGTCACATCTTTTCATTTTATCTTGAAAGTTTCATATTTTTTTATATAAGAACATTACAGTTTATTATATTATTATATATTATCTTTGTACCACAAAATAAAAGGTAAAATTTTATATCTTTTTGTAAAAAAAGCTTTGATTATTATTACAACTTGATGCTTGATATTGGATTTTTTACTATAACTCATTTTCTTCTTCTCCCTATATTTTTATTTTCAAACATTAGTGCCATAATCTTATCACAAAAATTAACTGCATATAAGATTTTTAAAAATATAATAATAGTAAAATTAATATATTTATCTAGAAAAATTACAAAATAAATGATTAATGGTATATATCAATTAAATAATATTATAAATCAGAAATTTAATTTATCATTTCATAATTTCATTTTCTAAAAAATACATGTATGCATATAATGAATTCTCTATTTATGCTCGTTAAAAGTTGAGACTGAAAATCAGAATACAGTATCATAGAGTACGTAGTGAGTACTAAACTATATAAACTAAGACTATTTTTTTTCCTTGTCTTTATCTTTTCTAAATCTCATAAATGATAAACAATTTTTTTTCCGTCAAAATTTGATTAAGCATATTTTTTTCTCTTTAAAAAATTGCTTCATTCTTTATTATCTATGTAAATAATATAATTGCAAAAAATGTATACTCCATCTTCTTTCAATCTTCCTTGACCGTGACCTAATCTAGCATAAATAGACATCTTTCATACTACCTTACATCACTCACAAGTTATTAAAAAAAATAATCATTTTTTTATAGTTATCATTAAAAATAGAGGTTTTATTGATAATTTATAATTGAGTTTTTGGCATGTTTAATTATGAGTCGTTTCTCTTGCAATTTTTTGGAGACAAAAAAAATAAAAATATTTCAATACATAATTGATTTAATAAATGGGAGAAAGATACATAGAGATAAAAAAAGAATTAATAAAAGTAGATAAAGACCTGAGAGAACAGAATGGAATAAGGAAGAGGATGATGTGGATGGAAAGTACAAAGTTATTCTAATAATGATTATAAGGTGAGAGAAATTGGTGGAAGTTTTTTTTAAACTGAATAATTGACGTTAAGTGAAAAGTTAATTAAAAAGGGTAATATTGGAAAGAAATTTAGGACACCAAATCCATGTATTGCCATTATATATTGTTATAGATATTGCTGAGTTGAAATAATTATTTTTAATTTAAATTATAAAATGAACAGATTACTTATACTTTATAAAGTACAGTTTAAATATGAAATATCAATTATCTAATTTAAATCATTTAACTTTATTATTTTTTCATTACCAAAACTTGATTTCGAATTATATAAAATAATCAATTTCAATTATACCAAATATCCAATTATACTAAAGATAATATAAGAAAAACTTAATTAATTTAAATTTCAATTATCATCAAAAAAACTCGGATTGTTACAGCAAAATGAAATAAGGACTGAATAAGGACTAACATTTTTCCTCACAAATTAGTAGCAACATAAAATAAGTGAGGAAAGTCTATCAGTTGTTAAGCAGTCGCTAATTCCTCACTAAATAAACTTTTGATTAGTAACTCAATTGCGACCACTTACTTCTAACATTTTCTCGGTTAGTTTTGGATTTGTTATAACTCTGCGACAGATTTCCAACGAGATTAGCAAGTAATTTACTAAAAAATAGGTAGGATATAGCTTTTGCTTTGCGACAAAATTGCAGTTGCCAAGTCGCTCGCTAAACTAAACTTGCGACAAATATATTTCGCCCACTAATCAGCGACTTGAAATCAGCGAACGAAGTATGTTAGTTGTTAAACGGTCGCAAATTTCTCGCTACTTAGGTCCTAAGTGCTCAATATCCGTATTTCCACTTTAGTGACTAATTAACAAGGAATACTTCCCTAGCTGAATGATTTATACATTGCGATGAGTTAGTGATGACTCTTTTCTGTCGCTATCCTAATTTTGAATTTGACAATATTATGTGACAAATTAGTGAGAAACTAGTTGCTCGCTAAAAATAAAAACTTTGGTGACAAATTAGCTAGGAAATTGTCCATCGCAAAATGTATTTCAAGTCTTTGTGACGGATTAGCTAGTAACATTGTTCCTCACTAATTAGACTTTTTGCACAAAGTTTATTTAGCGACGAACTAGTGTGTGAATTGTTTCTCGCTAATTGTATATCAAACAATTGCGACGGAATAGTGACAATAATATCCTTCGCTACTTTACTTTTATTCGATTGAACTCTTAAGTGACTGATTTGCTAGAACATTGTCACTCGCTAATTAATTTGTGACAAATTAGCGAGAAAATTTTTCCTCGCTCTTTTTTTAGCTAAAAAAGTCAATTTGCGAGAAACAAACTTACTCGTGAATCTCTCGCTAATCAGTCGCTTTTCTCAAGTTCGGATATTTTGTGACAGCTCATTAATTTTGTCGTTAGTGCGTCACTAATTTCTCGCAAGTTAGTGACGGATTAGTGACAAAAAATATTTCTCGCAAAAATCCGTCGCTAATTTGTCAAATTCTTGTAGTGTTCATCGCCATTTCTTGCCATTTGTGCCGCCGCCGAAGCCTGGATCGTCGTCGTCTGGGTTGAGTGGAGGAAGGAGGAGCCGCTGGGTGTCGCTTGTCTCCGTCGCCACTGAGCTTCAACCGCCGCCATGCCAAGTCGCTGTCACCATTGTTGAAAGAGAAGAGAGAGCTTGAAGAGAGAGAAACAGGATGTGCGAGAGGAGCCGCCATGAATAGAGGACTGTTCAGTCACCGCTGTTGCGTCGCCGTTCAGGTGAACCTTGGTTGCTACTGGAGCTATTGGTGCCGCTAGTGGAGTTGAACCACTCCTATCACTAACCCAAACTATCGCCAGCTCCACCTTGTCACTGCCTTAATCCAAATTCTGCACTCATTCGTTTCATTCTACTTCAATCCTCTTCACCTTAGATTCTGGCATTCCGGGTTCGGTATCTTCGGTCCTTTGGGACCAAGTTGTGAGTAGACTTTACATTTATAATTGTTTGATTGTGCATCTATAATTATTTTGACATATATCTATTATGATCTTTGAATTATACTCACTATATTTGTCTTGAACGGTTTTAAATTGATTAGAATAATTGATTTATTAAAATTGAATTTTTCATTTTTATGAAGTTTATACTTTCGGAACTATACATGAGACCATATATATTTTTTATGAAGTTTTGCATTATTTTAAATTTTTTTTATCTTACTTGAATATCTGTTTTTGAGACCATATATATTTTTGATGAAGTTTTGCATTATTCTAAAAATTTTTATTTTACTTGAATATCTGTTTTTGAAGCATTGAAGTATTTGTTGGTATTCACTTAGTTTAAAGATTGTGAAATATGTTTGAAATGTCTTATGATTGAAAAAGTATGATTGGAAAAGATTTTGATGAGAAAGTATAATATGATTTGATTTGATTTGATACCTTATATATTTGAAAGATCAAAGATTTGTTGTATTTAAAATTATATGTTTTGAATTGGTTTGGGAGGCTCGTATTAGAAAACTGTAGTTAACGGCGATAATGACGTTAACTTAGATGCATCTAACTCAGACCCCAGCTAGCAGGGGTGTTGCTAGCCTAACGTGTAGGCCACACGTTAGATCTGTTATTCTGTTAGGACACACGAGAGAAAAAGGCTATCCATTGATGTGGAGCCACCCAAGTGTGGACTTTTAATTTGATTTCTGTATGAGAAAACCCTTATTAATTCACTTATTATTATCAACTATTATTTTCCAATTAAAAATTTCGTTAATAATGATGTTTATATGGTCTCATGTCGATTATAGATGTATTGTCTAGTCACTGAGTTACAAAACTCACCCCGTTTTTCTAAAATATTTTTCAGGAATAAATATTTGGTCATGTGAGCCTTTCTATTCAAGAGTAATGATCTGCAATAAGTACCTATTCTTTGTTGAGTTCTTAGACGTCATCTGCTCCATATTTCAAAGGCAGGATCCAACCATTCTTAATTATTTTATTTTTTGTTAAAAATATATAACTACTTATTTTGGAACTTGTAAAATATTTAAAATTTTCTTATTCAGCTTATATATGAGTTTGTTAGGCTTGCTAGGGGATTATTTTCCCTGAGCGCCAGTCATGGCTCATTTTGGGCCGTGACAGAATTAAGCATCTCTGAAACCTTAACATCTCCATTCATTATCTATTTTTCTCATCATTCGTAAGCTTTGCATAACAAACTGTTATTATTTCAAGTTCAATTCCTTCTCTTAAAAAAGCTTTGTGAATCAAATTAGCGGTTCAATTAAACACTATTTGTTAAATCCTTTAATTGTCGTGGGAACGATAGCTACCATGATATTACTTAGAGCGATTTGATGAACTTGCCCAACCCACCATCAATGACCTAGAGTTAGGGTTAACACTTTAGGATTATAGTTACATATTAGTTAGAAACACATGGCATGTCGACGTAGACGATGGTGTCATGTTGCATAACATGGTATGTTCATGTGTCACTTTGGTGCCATGTATTGTAACATTATTTGTCCATGTATTAATAGCATGCTGTTATTATAGACGAGTCAAACCTTAAATTTTACAAGGTGACTCAATTTAGTCTCTAAAATTAAAGGTCATAAATAAAATTAATACATAGACCAATCTTTCTTCACCATTGGTGGCTAAATGGAGAAGCAATATTATCAAAAGTGATGTCACAAGGGGAAAAAAATTGCAGTATGAAAACTTTTCAAAAAAAAAAAAAAAATCGCAAAAGAAATGAGAGAAGAGAATAGTGATAATGTTGGTGTTGGTACTAATGGTGGTAGAAGAAATAATGATAATGATAAGATATAATTAAACAATTAAAGTAGTAGAGGTAAACGTTATAATGATAATAATGAAAAAGGTAAAAGTAGTGGTAATAGTTAGTCACTTAATCCTATTGTTAGAAAGAATTTTGTGAAAATTTTAAACTCCATAAATTATAAATAAAACTCTTCACAAAACTAATTTTCGTTTTTATTTAATGAATTTTGAAACAGAGGAGTTATATTATTCCAAAATAATATCGTAAGGGGCGAAGTATCTTTTTTTTTTAACACGAATCGACTTGTCTTTCGAAAAAATAGACAGGAATCAGGTTGAGTTTTTACTTAATTCTTTTCTTTGTTTTTTCATGAATTAAAAATTCTTAATATTTTGTGAAAAAAATATTTTTAATATTTTTAAATATATTAGTTTTTTT
>NC_029786.2:79312895-79313934 GCF_000816755.2 Arachis ipaensis | reverse complement strand
TAAAACAATTTTTGAAAAATAGTTAAAGATCTAAATTTATTTTTATAGATATTAATACCCTCTATTCTTTCGTCATCACTATCATATTACTTTAAACTTACTTTGACTTAATTGGTGGTCATGTATATTGATTGAAGTGGTATTCAATAGTTTTATATTTGGACAACAATGAAAAATTGTTTAGTTAGACGAAAAAGGAAAATAGTAGTTATTTAGTGAAAATTGTTTTTCAATATTTTTTAATATATAAATTATTTTATTTTATATTTTAAATAAAAAATTAATTTGGTGACCACTTTGATTCATAATTTTTAATTTTAAAAACTAAATTGAGTTGCTCATTAAAATTGAGACACTAAAATGAGCCATTTGCAAATTGCAGTGACATAATAGAAGTGACACATAGACAAATTATGTTGTGACATGTGAACAAATGTATTTTGCCACATGATGAGCGGATATTTTATACGCTTTTTGGGGATAATTTCATATAGTTTAGAGTATGTTTTAGTTAGTTTTTAGTCTATTTCTAGTAGTTTTTAGGAAAAATTCATATTTCTGGACTTTACTATGAGTTGTGTGTTTTCCTGTAATTTCAGGTATTTTTCTGGCTGAAATTGAAGGAGTTGAGCAAAAATCTGATTCAGGCTGAAAAAGGACTGCTAATGCTGTTGGATTCTGACCTCCCTGCACTCAAATTGGATTTTATGGAGCTACAGAACTCGAAATGGCATGCTTCCAATTTCATTGGAAAGTAGACATCCAGGGCTTTCCAGCAATATATAATAGTTCATACTTTGCACAAGGATAGACGACGTAAACTGGCGTTCAACGCCAGTTCTCTGCCCAATTCTGGCGTCCAGCGCCAGAAAAGGATCAAAAGCTGGAGTTGAACGCCCAAACTGGCATAAAAACTGGCGTTACTCCACAAATGGCCTCTGCACGTGAATTGCTTAAGTCTCAGCCCCAGCACACACCAAGTGGGCCCCAGCACACACCAAGTGGGCCCCAGAAGTGGATCTCTGCATCATCCATCATA
>NC_029786.2:79310587-79312883 GCF_000816755.2 Arachis ipaensis | reverse complement strand
TAGTTTTCACTGGAAAGATGGAAGGTAGCCATTGACAACGGTGATCCACCAACACACAGCTTGCCATAGGAGGACGTGCGTGCGTGGATCAGAAGACAGAGGAAAGCAGAGATTCAGAAGACAAAGCATCTCCAAAACTCCAACATATTCTCCATCACTGCACAACAAGTAACCTTTAATCCATGCTCTATTGTTTATTCGCAATTCAACTGATAAACATAATTGACTTCCTGACTAAGATTTACAAGATAACCATAGATTGCTTCAACCCAACAATCTCCGTGGGATTCGACCCTTACTCACGTGAGGTATTACTTGGACGACCCAGTGCACTTGCTGGTTAGTGGTACGAGTTGTGAAAAGTGTGATTCACAATTTGTGCACCACCACATGATATTACTGTCCACGTCGACATATCACGTATCACTAACGAATACATCATCATTCTATTACATGTGGTCGAATAGTGTTCTGACACATGACACTCACAATACATTGCAGAAATAGTTGAGGGATTACCATGAGCATAGTTATCAAATCCGGCTCGACCTGTTTGGCTCGACTAGAAATCTAGTCACCTGGTCAATTAGCTTGATTGAGCCACTTGTTAAACCATCATTGCACCAGACTTGGAGAAACTCGGGTTGACTTGTCCAGTTTTGTTGAGAATCGGTGACCCGGCCTGTTTATAAAACCCATACCGGGTAACGTGTTTTATTTAACAAAAAAAAAACAGTGAATAACGTCGTTTCAGTGGTTTATAGACTCACACTAAATATCTCTCTCACTCTGACTCTCTCTCTCCCATTCTCTCGAACTCTCTTCTTCACTCACACTTGCCAGCGTCTCGTTGTGGTTCGCATGTTGCTTTGCCTTCCCTTGGCTCGTTGTCACTGGCAACAGAAGCAACGCAACCAGCACCTAGCCCTTGCCATCTTCTTCCTTCATTGCCTTTTCTGGGCTCGTCATCTTTTGGCTTTGGGGCCTCGCCATCGCTTCTTTTTCACCAGTCTTGTCATCGAGTTTCTGTGAACCATAGTGGCTGGCAAGTCCTCTTAACCCATATTCTCTCTTTTTCAATTTTTTCCTATTCTAATTGGATTAGTAAAATACATTTTTTTTTCTAAATTCTATGTTTTTTTTTTTACTTTGAAGGGAGTTAGATTTTGTTATATATGAGGCCAGGAAGTATGGTATAAATCTAATATTGATTAAGTATGGACTAATTTCTAAATTTAATAAATTAGTTGAATTTATAAGTTGTTGCATTTTTATGCACTCTTCTCTTATATTACCTGAATTTATGTAGACTCAGTGATATTATGAGTCCTTATTTTTAATAAAGAGATTTTAGATGTTTACTTTACAATCTTTTACAATAATTTTTGAATGGTGAATTACTCATGGTGTTGAATTGGATGTCTAAATCTGAGTCTTGGTCTACCTTTAAAAAGAGCCAAGTTGTAATCTTATTTTTGAACAATTTTTTTTTCTTTTAATCATGTATGGAATATTGCCTTCATCTTGATCGCATAATCACATTCGAAAAAATTTATAAATTTTATGTATGTATGTGAAACATATCCACGGGCAACAAAAGACAACAGAAAATATAATGGTTAATGACTTGGGATTAAAAATATCAAAACAGATAAGGTTAATAAAGGGTTGTTTTTACTTAAATTTTGTTAATGTTTAAAAGAAAATGTGGGTATCTTAATATCACAATTGTATCGCCAATAAGAATTAAAAAGGATTGAAAGTAACAAATAAACAAAGAAATGTGAGGTGCCGGAGACAAAGTAAATTGCAAAAATTAAAACAAACAAGAAATTAAAGAGAAGATGAAGATAGAAACATGAATGTAAAAAGGAGGAACAAGTACAAGTAAATAAATTTTATTAATAAAAACTGAAAAAAAAATAAATTACAAGTGTTTGAGTTCAGAGGAATTACTTAAGATTCTCAATTTTACTCTGTGATGCCAAGGGGCTGAGAGCGTTTTGGGTTTCTAAGTGTTTTTCAAAAGAACTGAACTCTCTACAATGTGTTCCTAAAGCGCTATTTATAGACTAACTTAATGTCAACTTAGAGTTCCCCTTTGTGCATCATTTCCGGAGAATTTGAATTGTATCCGTAACTGTTCTCACACTCCTTGTTTGATGTCAATTCAAAAAATCCAAATAAATAACCAAACTGTCAAATGACTAAATTTTAATTAAAATAAATATAGATATTATATACAGAAACATCACCATATGACTAATTAATTCTTTTTCATCATTTTCTTATGAAA
>NC_029786.2:79272725-79310546 GCF_000816755.2 Arachis ipaensis | reverse complement strand
TTGACAAGTATCTTATTTTAAAATGTTAACTTAAAATGTGAATAGGAGTACTCGTACAGTGTCGTACTCTCCTTTTTTTTGGGTTATTTTTATTTATTTATTTATTTATTTATCTATCTATCTATTTTTATTTTGACTAAACAAAACTAAAACAGCTTAGTACCCTATCGTCTTGTAATACTTGTGAGAGAGAGAATACATTAGTGTTTGAACACCCAGAAGCTTCTTCTTCATCTTTATGTCTCCCATTCTTCCAAATTTTATCTACTATGGTGGGTTTCTTCCATTCACAAGGATTCAACTATACCTAACTCTTCTAATATTTCAGGTAAGATTTAATTGCTAGCTCCATTTTTATCTTTCTCTTTCCCATTGTTGATTTAGAGGAACCCTAACCCCCAAAGATGGTGTGAATAATATCTCTTGTGTTATCTATGAGTACTAGAATCTTACTCTGAAGAGCATTCTCCTTTTTTATTTTACATTCTTTGACTCAAATTAAGATTTGACTATTGAATCTTTATTCTTCAATTCTACTATGTTGCTTTTTTTTCTTTTATATTCATTCTCTTAATTTGATTAATATGACTTTATGAGCTAATTATGTTATTTGGTAAATTGCTGATATTTACAACTATAGATGAATATTTTTTTAACTATGACTTTGTTCAATATGTTTTCTGTTCTTCAAATTACATGCATGCTCCATTGTATTAAATTTGATGAACCAAAAATTATAGATTACTTTCTTGGGCATGTTCAAGTGTGCTGGAATTTAAATGCTTTTTATCTTAGTCTTTTTGAATTGAAAAAATGGAAGAATGTTCTAATTTTTAAAGAGGTATTTCTTCTTTTTGGTCCTATTGTAAATTTGTGATAAAATCCCAAATAAATAGGTTGCTAATGTGTGTGTGTGTGTATGTTAAGTCTTGTTCCATGTTAAGTCCTTGCTTACTGCTTAAACCAAATTAAACCCATATAAACTCAATTTTTATTCATTTCTCATGCATTACTTTCTACCTTTACAGCTTGTTTGTTGATTGTTGACAACCTCGGCACCCAATACTTGGATTTTTCAAAATGTACTATTATGACAACCTTAAGCCACCATCTGTCAACAAGTTCTCCTTTTTCATCTAAAGTGGTCATTTGTGATAAGCCTGTTATCAAAAGTGGCAAATATTTTGATTCTGAACCAGAGGCCTCAAAATAAAAAATATGGGAATCTTAGGTGCTACTCCCTTTCACCATTGATGGTGTAGACTCAGCTTTAATTGGCCCTATCATCTCTCCCAAAGTCGCAAACAAGATTAAAAAAATTTTTCCTGGTCACTCTCAAAGAAAACCCGTTGCTTTTCAATACTCCATTTCCATTGGATACTTTGACTTCAATAACAGGCTATTCAGAAATCCCCCAAAGACCAACATTGAAGGTTAATACTTGGTTAGATAGGGTTAAAACTGAGAAGATGACTCTATGGAAAGAGATTGGAATATATGATCTAATTCAACTTAATAAGAACTACATTGTTAATTCAGGACTAATAGGAGGTGCATTGTATTTCTGGGATGAAACTTCTCATACTTTTCACACTCCATATGGTATGATTACTCCAACTCTTCTAGATGTAGCGGCTATAACTGGCTTGCCTCCCTTGGAAGAGGAAATTCTAACTACTACCAAGTCGACCACAGGAATTGACTATGCCATTGACATCTTTTCTACTACCTACTAGAGCTTCATTCTCAATAATAAAGGTCAAGATGAAGAACTTGCTTCTGATAATAAGCATATAGCCTTCCTTTTCTATTGGTTGAGCGGCGTTGTTTTCTGTGCCTGGAGTATTCAGGTCGAAGTCACTTATCTCCCATTGGCCATTATGTTAGCCGAAGGTAGGAAGTTGTATTTAGCCAAATTATTTTTGACTCGACTACATCTCACTCTAGATTAGATCACAGACCTTATGAGGGAGAAAAAGAGAATCACTAATGTTGACGGTCCCGTTTGATTTTTTCAATTGTGACTGTCTGCCATTTTTTAGTCTGAGCTATAACCACGTTTGACTTAAAAAGGTCCTACAGATTCTGTGATTGTAGGACACCATCTGCTCAACTTAGTTTTTCCTGACAAGTTGATGGCCTCACATGATAAAATGAAACACTTCTTCCGTACTTTCTATTACTTGCCAGAGAAAGACCACAACATCAATTTAACTCCTTTTGCTAATTGTCAAACTGGTCCGGAATGGTTGACGCGATCTCTTACCCCAGCTAAGATTTCACAAAAGGAAAGTATCACTATTTGGTCACAATTTTTGACTCCCCAACTACTTTTTGCTGGATTCCCAGGTGAAGATGACCTAAGAACCGCAGTCTACATGCCAAATTTCGTTTCTAGACAGTTTGGGTTAGCTCAATCCATTCCGTCTCCTTACCATCTTCAAGAGTCTCAATCTTTGCATATCAAAGTCACTTCCCTAAAAGATCTATTGAACTTTCAGAAGGACAATGCTTCATGGAGAAATAAATTCCACCTATTCCCTTTTCAACCTTGTCTATTAACCACATATTCATTCTTTTCTTGGTGGAAAGCCTACTACTCTTTCATTAAAGTCACTTTTAGTACCTGTTGCCAAAAGATGACCACTGCTCTTGTAATGCAACAAGTGAGGAGAGCATCAATCGTCAAAAAAAGTAATTACAACTAAATTATTTGCCAATTTGGATTCAAAAAATTATGCTATTCTCTGTGTTGTTGTTATTAATGTTATTTCCTTCATGCATAATACCTTCTAAGAATATCACAACGGCACCTGTTTTAATTATTTTATTATTATTATTATTATTATTATTATTATTATTATTATTATTATTATTATATATTTTTGTTACAGAGAAAAAATTACCTCACTTGCTGCCAATCCTCCATTGAGAAAGACTTTTGGTAGACTTGTAGGAAAAAAAAAACTCAATTTTAATTACTCAATCCGCCGGCTAAAAAGAAAACTTGAACCAATTGCAGTGTCAACATCTTCAAATAGTGATGATAAGGATGATACATCAAATACATCCGATGGCAACCTTGACAGACCGGTAGTCTCAGAATAATGAAGAAGAAAACGAGAGCAACTCGTCTAGTGATAAAGTAGTGAGTAACTCCTCTTCGGAAGATAATGATATCGATGCTCTTAGCCTCAGTGGTCAACTTGTTTCTCAGGTATTTTCATATATTCTCACATCCTCCATATTAAAAGTAACATTATCTTGAAGAACTTAAACGATGATGATGTCTCTCATGCTAATTTTTAATCTCATTAATTACCTTCATCCTCATTTCACTTCTTGCTTTAGGTCACTGCGGCTCCTACCACTTTACTGATTGTACCTAAAATTGAAGATCTGATGGCTGCCACATCTGATAAGCCTACACCTAACCCTAAAGCTAATAAGGTATGATATGTTGATAAACCACTATTTTATGGTTTATCTTGTGCTCAATTGAGTGGATTTTATCAACTATTTACCCACTTATTCATACTATTCGCATGTTTTACGTTTTCCTTCCTGATCTTGTGCTATGATTGAAAACATGCTTCTTTGGCCTTTAAATTACTAACTTTAATCCTCTCTTATTATCATTCGATGCCGTGATATGTGTGTTAAGTGATTTCAGAGATTACAAGGCAGGAATGGCTCAGAGGATGGAAAGAAAGCATGCAGAAGTGGAAGGAATACAAGAATTTGAAGAAATTGCTAAGCTGTCCAACCTGACCTCTTCGCACTCAAACGGTCATAACTTGAGCTATAGAGATCCAAATGAGATGGTTCTAGTTGCGTTGGAAAGCTAACGTCCGGGCTTCGATTCGATATATAATATGCCATAGTTTCCTTGAAACTAGGCAACGCGAACGCGCGATCCTCGCGGACGCGTCGCAGTGACGAAAATCAGCATGGCAGATTTCTTCTCCAGCGATTTCTGGGCTATTTTTGACCCAGTTTGTGGCCCAGAAAACACAGATTAGAGGCTATAAAGTGGGAGAATCCATTCATTCATGATCATGCTTTCATAATTCACTTTTCATAGTTTAGATGTAGTTTTTAGGGAGAGAGGTTCTCTCCTCTCTCTTAGGATTTAGGATTAGGATTCCTCTTAAAGGAATTAGGATTTCTTATTATTTCAACTTACAATTTCTTCCGAGTTCCAGGTTCAATGTCCTTTTTATTTATTTTATCAATTTAGCTTATGAACTCTTTATATTTTTGGATTAATTTCCTTTTATTAATGCAATTGAGGTATTTCAGATTCATGATTCCTATTTAGCTTTTTATATTCTTGGCTTTAATTGATTAACTGGAGGCTCTTGAGTTATCAAACTTATCGTGATTGATTGTTATGTCTGCTAATTGACTGGAATCCCACTAACTCTAGTCTTTCCTTAGGAGTTGGCTAGGACTTGGGGATCTAACTAATTAGTTCACTTGACTTTCCCTTGCTTTCGTAAGGGTTAACTAAGTGGGATTAACTTTAATTCTCATAAGAATAACCAGGATAGGACTTCCGAATTTTTATACCTTGCCAAGAGTTTATTTTATAGTTATTTATTTATTTTACTTGTCATTTAAATTACTTGTTCCTTACTTTCAAAACCCCCAATTTACAAGACTCATAACCAATAATAAGAACACCTCCCTGTAATTCCTTGAGAAGATGACCCGAGGTTTAAATACTTCAGTTATCAATTTTTAAGGGGTTTGTTACTTGTGATAATCAAAACTTTTGTAAAAAAAGATTTTTGTTGGTTTAGAAGATATACCTGCAACGAGGATTTATCTGCGAATTTCTAGACCACGCAAAAGTCCTCTCTTCAAAATGGCACCGTTGCCGGGGAATTTCAAACGTGTGCGTTATTATTGGTTATTGTAAATATTTGCTTTTTACTTGTTTATTTGTTTTTATTTTTGATTTTATTTTTGCTTTTTCATAAATTAAGAGGTTATTGGTTTTTATTTAGTTATTAAAAATTTTTCAAAAATTTGTTCTTCGTGTTCATCTTGACCTTCAAGTTGTTCTTAGTTGTTCTCTTCGTTTTGATCTAAAAATTTTAAGTTTGGTATCATTTTATTGTTTTTCTCTTTCCTCATTTAATTCAAAAATATATTTTCTCTTTATTTTTATTGAATTTTCGAAATTTTCATAAAAAAAAATTCAGATTTTTATTTTAAAATTTTTATCTTATCTTATCTTAGTTTTAAATTTCAAAATTCAAATCTTTTTCAAAAATTATATCTTTTTTCTAAAATCTTATCTTATCTTATTTCAAATTTCAAAATTTAAAATTCAAATTTCAAAATTTAATTTTCAAATTCAAAATTTAAATTTCAATAACCTTTTAATTTAAATTTGTTTATATTTTCGTTTTTAATTTTTATTTGCTACTATGAGTTCTCACCCCCATCGCTTTGAGTTTGGTCCCAATGTTGTTGCAAGGAATGGAAATTATAACAGGAACATGCATCAAGGTCAAAATAATCAGAGATGGAAGGAGCCACGAGGATCTGATCAACCCTTTCGGCAACATCACCTTCCAAGATACCATGGACAACGACCATCCTACAATGCATGCCAAGACAATAGATATGGTGGACCCCTTGTAGTTACCAACAAGTCCCGCCATATGCTTATGAACCATCTCCTCAACACAATTCTGGACCACCATACTCACAAGCCTCTTACCACCAAACACCACCATATGACCCTAACCTATATCCACCATATCAACCACCATATGAACCACACCTAGAACCACCACCTCAATATTCACCATCCCCATATCCTTATCAAGAAGAACCACCTTCCTAGCATGAACCCTTTCTCCAAAATAATGAACCCTCCTATCCACCCCAACCTCCATTGGATAACAGCGCCCTTAGTGTTATTCTTCAAGGGCAAGAAAATATGAATAAGAGTGTGCTAAATTTCGCGGCTGCCTTAGGTGAGTTAATAAATCGATTAGCTTCCCAACATTTGAGCACTCAAAGTACTCCCATGGCTGCATGTGGAGAATAAAAAAAAGAGCGTAGCATGAAGGAGACACTAGAAACTTCGGTGGACAATGAGGAACATGGCTTTGTATTGGAACAAGTTGAGGAAGCCATAATAATTGTAGAGGAAGAAATGGTTGAAGACTTGGGAGATGCTGAACCTCCATGGGAAAGTCAAGACATAGAGCCTCCTTCCATGACGGTTGCATTTGATGTTGAGGAGGGTGTACAACCTCCAAGGCATGTCATGATTAAGGACTTGGAAGAGGTCGATCTAGAGATGGAGATTCAAGAAGACGAAGCACAACCTCCCATGCCCTTGGAAAGCAGTGAAGAGGAGATTGAATTGGAAGAAAGCTACCAAGAGGAAGAGGTTGAAATTGAAGAAGCTTACAAGGAGGTGGAAGTTGTCAGAGAAGAGCACAAAGGAGTGGAGCTTGCAAGTTCATTAGAAACACCTCTCCCAAGGCCATTACCGTCCAACACAACGTTCAAGTGGGTAAAATTCTTATCCCTGACCATTACCTTCCCACTTGAATATGGGCTACTAGAGACGGATGGTCAACTTAGAGCTCTTTGTGGCATTAAGAGTAAGAGGAAGATGGTCAGTGGTAAGAATTGTCCTGCAAGGTTCATTATGGTTGGAAGCTTTACTAAAAGTTCTAGGTGGGAGACAACCCATGATGAGCGGATAATTTATACGCTTTTTGGCATTGTTTTTAGTATGTTTTTAGTAGGATCTAGTTACTTTTAGGGATGTTTTCATTAGTTTTTATGTTAAATTCACATTTCTGGACTTTACTATGAGTTTGTGTGTTTTTCTGTGATTTCAGGTATTTTCTGACTGAAATTGAGGGACTTGAGCAGAAATCAGATTCAGAGGTTGAAGAAGGACTGCTCATGCTGTTGGATTCTGACCTCCCTGCACTCAAAGTAGATTTTCTGGAGCTACAGAACTCAAAATGGCGCGCTTCCAATTGCGTTGAAAAGTAGACCTCCAGGGCTTTCCAGAAATATATAATAGTCCATACTTTGGCCAAGAATAGATGACGTAAACTGGCGTTCAACGCCAGCTTTCTGCCCAAATCTGGCGTCCAGCGCCAGAAAAGGAGCCAAAACCAGAGTTGAACGCCCAAACTGGCACTAAAACTGGCGTTCAACTCCAAGAAGGACCTCTACACGTGCCACACTCAAGCTCAGCCCAAACACACACCAAGTGGGCCCAGGAAGTGGATTTATGCATCAATTACTTACTCATGTAAACCCTAGTGACTAGTTCATTATAAATAGGACCTTTTATCATTGTATTAACAGTCTTGGTTACTCCGGTTCCCCTCTGGGGCCGAGACCAATGAACTCCATTATCACTTATGCGTAAGCTAGAATGATGGCGGCATTCAAGAGAATCCGGAAAGTCTAAACCTTGTCTGTGGTATTCCGAGTAGGATTCAATGATTGAATGACTGTGACGAGCTTCAAACTCGCGAGTGCTGGGCGTTAGTGACAGACGCAAAAGGAGGGTGAATCTTATTCCAGCATGATCGAGAATCGACAGATGATTAGCCGTGCTGTGACAGAGCATGTGAGCATATTTTTCACTGAGAGGAGGGGATGTAGCCACTGACAATGGTGATGCCCTTGCATAAAGCCAGCCATGGAAAGGAGTAAGACTGATTGGATGAATATGTTTTTGATGTTCATCATGACATTCATAGTGTTCTTGGTGTTCATCTTGACATTCATAGCATTCTTGCATGCATCACATGTTTTGATCTAAAAATTTCATGCATTGCATCTTTTTAGTGTTTTTCTCTCTCATCATAAAAATTCAAAAATCAAAAAAATATCTTCCCCTTTTTCTCTCATCAAATTCGAAAATTTGAGTTGACTTTTTCAAAAATTTTTAAAATCAAGTTGTTTCTTATGAGTCAAATCAAATTTTCAATTTGAAAATCTTATCTTTTTCAAAAATCTTTTTCAAAAATCAAATCTTTTTCAAATTTCTTAGTTATTTTCGAAAATTTCAAAAATATTTTTCTTAATTTTACATCAAATTTTCGAAAATAACAATAACAATTAATGTTTTGATTCAAGAATTTCAAGTTTGTTACTTACTTGTTAAGAAAGATTCAAACTTTAAGTTCTAGAATCATATCTTGTGATTTCTTGTGAATCAAGTCATTAATTGTGATTTTAAAAATCAAATCTTTTTCAAAACTAATTTCTATCATATCTTTTCAAAAATATCTTCTCATCTTATCTTTTTCAAAATATCTTTTCTAACCTCCTAACTTCTTATCTTTTCAAAATTTGTTTCAACTAACTAACTAACTTTTTGTTTGTTTCTTAACTTTTTCAAAACTACCTAACTAACTCTCTCTCTCTAATTTTCGAAAATATCTTCCCTCTTTTTCAAAAATTTCTTTTTAAATAACTAATTATTTTTATTTTTATTTTTGATTTTAAAAAAAATTTTCGAAAAAAATACTAACATTTTTCAAAAACCATTTTCGAAAATCACTAACTCTTTTTCAAAAATATTTTTCGAAAATTCTCCCTCTCCCATCTTATTCTATTTATTTACTCATCTCCTAACATCTCATCTCACATCTCTGCCATCCTCACAGTTGTGTTTCTTTCTTTACATCACACTCTTTGTCTCCCTCTTTTCTTCCACTCACAAAGGGATCCCTATACTGTGGTATAAAGGATCCATATTATTATTATTATTTTTCTGTGCCTTCTTCTTTGTCATATGAGCAGGAGCAAGGACAAGAACATTCTTGTTGAAGCAGATCCAGAACCTGAAAGGACTCTGAAGAAAAAAATTAAGAGAAGCTAAATTACAACAATCCAGAGATAACCTTTCAGAAATTTTCGAATAGGAAGAGGAGATGGCAGCCGAAAATAATAATAATGTAAGGAAGATGCTTGATGACTTTATTGCACCTAATTCCAATTTACATGGAAGAAGCATCTCCATTCCTGCCATTGGAGCAAACAACTTTGAGCTGAAACCTCAATTAGTTTCTCTGATGCAGCAGAACTGCAAGTTTCATGGACTTCCATCTGAAGCTGAAGAAGAAGCTTATGATCCTGAGAACCCTGCAATAGCAGAGGTGAATTACTTAGGTGAACCTTATGGAAACACCTATAATTCATCATGGAGAAATTATCCACATTTCTCATGGAAGGATCAAAAGCCTCAACAAGGCTTTAATAATGGTGGAAGAAACAGGTTTAACAATAATAAACCTTTTCCATCATCCACTCAGCAACAGACAGAGAACTCTGAACAAAGTACTTCTAATTTAACAAACTTAGTCTCTGATCTATCTAAGGCCACTGTAAGTTTCATGAATGAAACAAGATCTTCCATTAGGAAAACGGAATCAAAAACAGCAGAAAAAAAATCATACTCTGGAGGAGCATCTGTCTGGCGTTCAGCGCCAGAACAGAGCATGGTTCTGGCGCTGAACGCCCAAAATGGGCAGCTTCTGGGCGCTGAACGCCAGGACAGGCATGGTTCTGGCATTCAACGCCAGAAATGGCACACAAATGGGCGTTGAACGCCCAAAATGGCCACCAACCTGGCGCTGAACGCCCAGAGTTGTGTGTAAAGGCACTTTTTACATGCCTAATGGGTGCAGAGATGTAAATCCTTGAACACCTCAGGATCTGTAGACCCCACAGGATCCACTCAGGATCTGTGGACCCCACAGGATCCCCACCTAGCTCCACTCACTTCTTCTCACCACTCTCTTTCACACAACCCCATAAACTCTCTTCCCCATCACCTCTTCACCACTCACATCCATCCACTCTTCCCCATAAACCTACCTCACAAACCCCACCTACCTTCAAAATTCAAAACCAATTTCCCACCCAAACCCACCCATATGGCCGAAACCTTTCCCCCCTCACTTCCCTATATAAAGACCTCCAGTCTTCATCAAATTCACACAACACACCCCTCTACACTCCTCTTGGCCGAAACCACATCTCCCTCTCCCTCTCCATATTTCTTCTTCTTCTTCTTCTATTCTTTTGTTTATTGCTCGAGGGCGAGCAATATTCTAAGTTTGGTGTGGTAAAAGCATAAGCTTTTTGTTTTTCCATTACCGTTGATGGCACTTAAGACCGGAGAATCCTCTAGAAAGGGGAAAGGCAAAGTAGGAGAGGAGGACGTGAATCCCAAGGAGGAAGACCTCCTGGGACGTCCAGTGATCAATAAGGAGCTTCTCTCTGAGGAACCAAAGGACTCTGAGGCTCATCTAGAGACCATAGAGATCCCATTGAACCTCCTTATGCCATTCATGAGCTCCTTGTTCTTATTTCTTCTGTTTTTCGTTCTTTATGTTATGTGCTTATCTATGTCTGTGTCTTCAATACATGATCATTAGTAGTTAGTAACTATGTCTTAAAGTTATGAATGTCCTATGAATCCATCACCTCTCTTAAATAAAAAATGTTTTAATTCAAAAGAACAAGAAGTACATGAGTTTTGAATTTATCCTTGAACTTAGTTTAATTATATTAATGTGGTGACAATGCTTCTTGTTTTCTGAATGAATGCTTGAACAGTGCATATGTCTTTTGAAGTTGTTGTTTAAGAATGTTAAATATGTTGGCTCTTGAAAGAATGATGACTAGGAGACATGTTATTTGATAATCTGGAAAATCATAAAAATGATTCTTGAAGCAAGAAAAAGCAGCAAAGAACAAAGCTTGCAGAAAAGAAAAAAAATGGCGAAAAAAAAAATAATAGAAAGAAAAGCAAGCAGAAAAAGCCAAAAGCTCTTAAAACCAAGAGGCAAGAGCAAAAAGCCAATAACCCTTAAAACCAAAAGGCAAGGGCAAATAAAAAGGATCCCAAGGCTTTGAGCATTAGTGGATAGGAGGGCCTAAAGGAAAAAAATCCTGGTCTAAGCGGCTAAACCAAGTTGTCCCTAACCATGTGCTTGTGGCGTGTAGGTGTCAAGTGAAAACTTGAAACTGAGCGGTTAAAGTCAAGGTCCAAAGCAAAAAAAAAGAGTGTGCTTAAGAACCCTGGACACCTCTAATTGGGGACTTTAGCAAAGTTGAGTCACAATCTGAAAAGGTTCACCCAATTATGTGTCTGTGGCATTTATGTATCGTAGATTTTCTGGAGCTACAGAACTTAAAATGGCGCGCTTCTAATTGCGTTGGAAAGTATACATCCAGGGCTTTCCAGCAATATATAATAGTTCATACTTTGGCCAAGAATAGACGACGTAAACTGGCGTTCAACGCCAGCTTTCTGCCCAAATCTGGCGTCCAGCGCCAGAAAAGGAGCCAAAACCAGAGTTGAACGCCCAAACTGGCACTAAAACTGGCGTTCAACTCCAAGAAGGACCTCTACACGTGCCACACTCAAGCTCAGCCCAAACACACACCAAGTGGGCCCAGGAAGTGGATTTATGCATCAATTACTTACTCATGTAAACCCTAGTGACTAGTTCATTATAAATAGGACCTTTTACTATTGTATTAGATATCTTTGGTCTCAGTTTTAAACCATTGTTCATCTTAGGAGACTATTGATCACGTTTTAAGGGGGCTGGCCATTCGGCCATGCCTGGACCTTCACTTATGTAATTTTCAACGGTAGAGTTTCTACACTCCATAGATTAAGGTGTGGAGCTCTGCTGTTCCTCAAAGATTAATGCAAAGTACTACTGTTTTCTATCCAATTCATCTTATTTTGCTTCTAAGATATCCATTCGCACCCAAGAACGTGATAAAGGTGATGATTATGTGTGACGCTCATCACCATTCTCCCCTATGAACACGTGCCTGACAAACACCTCCGTTCTACATGAAATAAGCTAGAATGAATATCTCTTAGATCTCCTAACCAGAATCTTCGTGGCGTAAGCTAGAATGATGGCGGCATTCAAGAGAATCCGGAAAGTCTAAACCTTGTCTGTGGTATTCCGAGTAGGATTCAATGATTGAATGACTGTGACGAGCTTCAAACTCGCGAGTGCTGGAAGTTAGTGACAGACGCAAAAGGAGGGTGAATCCTATTCCAGCATGATCGAGAACCGATAGATGATTAGCCATGCTGTGACAGAGCATGTGAGCATATTTTTCACTGAGAGGAGGGGATGTAGCCACTGACAACGGTGATGCCCTTGCATAAAGCCAACCATGGAAAGGAGTAAGACTGATTGGATGAAGATAGCAGGAAAGCAGAGCTTCAGAGGAACGAAAAGCATCTCCATTCGCTTATCTGAAATTCCTACCAATGATTTACATAAGTACCTCTATCCCTATTCTATTATTTATTATTCGAAAACACCATTATCAATTTATATCTGCCTAACTGAGATTTGCAAGGTGACCATAGCTTGCTTCATACCAACAATCTCCGTGGGATTCAACCCTTACTCACGTAAGGTATTACTTGGACGACCCAGTGCACTTGCTGGTTAGTTGTATCGAAGTTGTGAACCATGGTATTGGCACCATGTTCTTGGCGCCATTGCCAGGGAAAGAAAGAGCCATGAATTTTACATAATTAAAGTGTAATCACGATTACGCGTACCAAGTAGCTCACGTTGCCAGGGATTGTTCGAGCCTGGACATCACAATTTCGTGCACCAACCCACCATGGTATGATCATCCCTTTTTCAGTTTTAATTTTAGTCTGTTTTGTTTGTTTTTGAGTTTTGATTGGACCTGGAATTATTCATAACATCCATATCAGCACTGCATTTGCATCTGCATATTGCATAAAAAAAAAAGAGAAAGCATGCACGCGACGCGGCAACGTCGCTGATGCGTCCGCGTCATATGTGCCTCAAGGAAGAAAAGAGATTTTACAGAGAGTCACGCGACAGTGTGGCTGGAGGCGTGCCTTTAGCACAGATTGATCCACACGACCGCGTCGATGACGCGTCCGCGTCATGTGGGAAAAACGCCTCCCACGCATCCGCGTCACCCGCACGAACGCGTGGCCCTGTGAAATTGACGTAAACGGGTGTATGACAGAGAGTTGTGATGGAGTGGGGCTGGAACTATGCTAGAAGCACAAGCCCTATCATGCGACCGTGTGCCCCACGCGTCTGCGTCATTTTCAAAATATGGCCATCAACGCGATCGCGTCAGCCACGCGACCGCGTCACCCAAAAATTTGGCAAAAAGAGTTTCGAACAGAGAGTTGCGCGAACGCGAGGCTGCACTCGCGCCAATCGCACAAATCAGGCCACGCGATCGCGTGACCCACGTGTCCGCATCACCTAACCTTATCGCGCACCACGCGACCGCGTCACTCACGCGTCCGCGTCGCCTGCGCCGCACAACTTATCCAAATCAGCGCCAATTATCTTATCTTTTCTTTTCTAATCCTGATTTCTTCTATCTTTTCTTCTTTCTTCTTCCTTTTCTTACTTTCTTCTTCTTCATCTCTTTAACTTCTCATCCCTCTTCACTTTCATTCTATTTCATTTAATTTATTTGTATACTTTCATTCATTGCATTATTTTCATTGGTGTTAGAAATTTATTTGGGTCATTATTTTCTATATTTTTATGGATTATTAAAGGAAATGTTTGACAATTATATATTACTTTTTAAAGGGTTGCTTGCATGTTCAATTTAATACTTTCAATAGCTTATTTACCATGCATGCTATGTGTTTGTGAAAACTCCCGTATGACATTATGCACTATTTTTGAATTTCTTCTATTCTACTACTCTAAATGCTCGCTTTTCACAAAACCCTTTTTATATTATATTAATTAAATATAATTATTATTACAAATATGTTGTTAGTTTGAAAGACTTGGTAATCTAACTTGGACATGGAATGCTTGATCTATGCTACTCATGCCTGTGCCAGCATGCCAATAAACATCTTGCATTTAATTGTCATTACATACACTTGCTATATTTCCATTGATGAACTTTTCACATGTAGTCATGACCATGTGTTAACGTCATTCTTCTTTATTGTGTATTGGTTACCACCTTTCCCGCTCTCTTCCTTGCTCTATCCCTTAGCTTTAAAAGTTACTTTCTTTTTCCCTTTTCAAGATGGCCACCAAGAAGGGTAAAGAGAAAGCTACTCCCAAACCACTGGCAAGGAAAGGAACAAAAAGAGCCCCAGCTGAGGAACCACAACCCCCATCCACTTGCACATCTTAGCATGCACCGAGGACGGTGCAATCTTTAAGTGTGGGGAGGTCGATACCGATCTCCATGGGTTAGTTACTCTTCTATCTCAACACCAATGGTTTATTTTCCTTGTTAGTTGTTGTACTTGCATGTTTGATTGCATGCTTATTTGATTTTGTGCATATGTTACCACTTGGTTGAAGTAATATTTTCTTTTTCAAGAAACCTTTTAGAGTATTTCACTAATTTGAATAAAATTTAATGTTAAACTTGTTTGAAGAAATATTATACTGGAACATGGTTTAAAGCTTGAAAACACAAAACCTGTGAGATTTTGAGCCTATTTGATTGGTTGCATTTTATCAACCAAAATTTTATTTTTGGTGTGTGTTGTTCTCTCTAAAATTGTGATCTTTGTCTTGCTTAATTCTATATTTCCATTATTTGATGTATGCATACACTTACATGATTGAGGCCTTTGTTTCACTGAGCTTACATACCCATATGGCCTTACCCTTTCATTATTCTTTGCAAACCAATGTTGAGCCTATTATACCCATTTGATCTTTACTTTAGCTCATCATTAACTCTAAGCGGAAAACAATAGTCCTTAATTTAAATCCTTGGTTAGCTTAGACTAGTGAGAGTGCTCATGAATTAACTGTGGGGAAGTTGAATTTGGAAACATTTGGTTTGAGAATTGAGTATGTTAGAATTTTCTGAAAATATGAAAGAAATGTTTAGGAAACGATTCATGCATCCAATAATTTAATCATATGCATTGAGAAAAATAAAAGAAAAGAAAAAAATATATATATAAAATACAAAAAGAAAAAAGAAAAAAAAGAGAGAAGTGAAAAAAAGAAAAGAAAAAAAAAGAGCAATTAAGCAAAAATGGGACAAAATGCCCCAAAGTAAGTGAAAGCAATGCTTATGTACTGTACTTGAAATTAGAATGCATGAATATGTGGAAAACATGGTTAATGGATAGTTAGGTTTTGTATTATGATTACATGGATTGTCTAAAGTTAGGTGGAAAGTTTAAGTTAATTAAGGATTCAGATTTTAGTCCACTTGGCCAAACACAATCCTACCTTGACCCTAACCCCATTACAACCCTTAAAAGACCTCTTGATATGTGTATTTGTGCATTAAATTTTTGTTGATTGGTAGAAGAAAAGCAAGCCTTAGAAAGCAAGGTTAGTAGAGAATTGAGAGAATCGAACCTTAAACACTTGAGCGATTAGAGTGCATACACTTCCAGTGAAGGTTCGATGCTCGATTCTTTGTTCCCGATTTTCATGAGCTATTTTCTTCTGCAAGTATACTTGTACTTTATTTTATGATTTAAATTAGTGAAATCCAGTTCATATTTCTTCTTGAAGGATTTGTTTACTTTTAACTAAGTAGGTAGAAACATTTTGCATGTAGTTGCATTCATATAGATAGGTTGCATTTCATATTAATCTACCATTCCTTTTCATCTTTATAACTTCTCTTGAGCTTAGCATGAGGACATGCTAATGTTTAAGTGTGGGGAGGTTGATAAACTACTATTTTATGGTTTATCTTGTGCTTAATTGAGTGGATTTTATCAACTCTTTACCCACTTATTCATACTATTTGCATGTTTTACGTTTTCCGTCCTGATCTTGTGCTATGATTGAAAACATGCTTCTTTGGCCTTTAAATTACTAACTTTAATCCTCTCTTATTATCATTCGATGCGGTGATATGTATGTTAAGTAATTTCATAGATTATAGGACAGGAATGGCTCAGAGGATGGAAAGAAAGCATGCAAAAGTGGAAGGAAAACAAGAATTTGAAGAAATTGCTAAGCTGTCCAGCCTGACCTCTTCGCACTCAAACGGTCATAACTTGAGCTACAGATGTCCAAATAAGATGATTCCAGTTGCGTTGAAAAGCTAACGTTCGGGGCTTCGATTTGATATATATACCATAGTTCTCCTGACGCTAGGCGACGCGAACGCACGCTCCACGCGAACGCATCGTAATGACGAAAATAAGCGTGGCAGATTTCTTCTCCATCTTCTGGGTTGTTTTCGACCCAGTTTGCGGCCCAGAAAACACATATTAGAGGCTATAAAGTAGGGGAATCCATTCATTCATGATCATGCTTTCATAATTCACTTTTCATAGTTTAGATGTAGTTTTTAGAGAGAGAGGTTCTCTCCTCTCTCTTAGGATTTAGGATTAGGATTCCTCTTAAAGGAATTAGGATTTCTTTTTATTTCAACTTACAATTTCTTTCGAGTTCCAGGTTCAATTTCCTTTTTATTTATTTTATCAATTTAGCTTATGAACTCTTTATATTCTTGGATTAATTTCCTTTTATTAATGCAATTGAGGTATTTCAGATTCATAATTCCTATTTAGCTTTTTATATTCTTGGCTTTAATTGATTAACTGGAGGCTCTTGAGTTATCAAACTTATCGTGATTGATTGTTATGTCTGCTAATTGACTGGAATCCCACTAACTCTAGTCTTTCCTTAGGAGTTGGCTAGGACTTGGGGATCTAACTAATTAGTTCACTTGACTTTTCCTTGCTTTCGTAAGGGTTAACTAAGTGGGATTAACTTTAATTCTCATAAGAATAACCAGGATAGGACTTCCGAATTTTCATACCTTGCCAAGATTTTATTTTATAGTTATTTATTTATTTTACTTGTCATTTAAATTACTTGTTCCCTACTTTCAAAACCCCCAATTTACAAGACTCATAACCAATAATAAGAACACCTCCCTGCAATTCCTTGAGAAGACGACCCGAGGTTTAAATACTTCGGTTATCAATTTTGAAGGGGTTTGTTACTTGTGACAACCAAAACTTTTGTAAAAAAAAAATTTTGTTGGTTTAGAAGCTATACCTGCAACGAGGATTTATCTGCGAATTTCTAGACCACGCAAAAGTCCTCTCTTCACATGTCATTTAGCCTGATTATTAGTATCTCTTCCTTATATCCCTTTTTTTGTTGACACCTTTTGCATTTTTGTTTAGATTCAAAATTCTGAAATTTTCCTGAGTGAACGGTCAGAAAAACAAATGCCAATCATTTCCATTCATGCTCATATCCCTAATGTGGTGAATGATTTGTTGTCTGACTAAAAAGTTTGAATGAAGCATATGCATGTAATATAGATACACAGAAGGCCATAGTTGAATCTTGCTCTACTATTCAAAGTCACCTTCCAACAGAACAGCTCCATGTTACACCTCCCTCAACTGAGACTATTGACAAATCCATCCTACTTCCGTTGGCCCAACAACTCGGTGCCATTCTATCCAAAGCTCTTTTGACACTTGCCACCAATCCAAACCTTAAGGCTCAGCTTTCTGGTATTCTTTAGACCTTTTCAATTACACCACATTCTGAGACTATTAATCCTTTGTTAATTCGCTTGCGAAAGATTTATGAGGACCTTTACATCAAATTTTCGAACTCTCAAGTAGCTATCTCCTCATATCAACATTCAACTGAAGCTTTTTCTAAGTTGAAATAAGACACCTCATCTTTTGAGATTACTAAAAATACCCTGGCTGCCCATATTTCGAAAGCTAAAGATCAGGATCATGAATTATATGAGGAGATTCGAAACTTGGAACAGCAGCTGACTGTCAAGAGAGGGATAAAAAATAAGTTGAATGCTGCTTCAAAAAAGAATGAAGGTCAATTTGCCAAAGCAAGCAGCATGCTTGATAGTAGCAATGCATCCTTATAGTCCCTTGAAGAGAAGATGCTTTCCTCACATGAAGCTGCAAAAGAAGCCAGGAACTTCCAAACCACTCTCCAAATTTAAGTTACTCGTTTGAAAGAGATCTTTGAAGCTTAGTCTTGTATTTCTCATGTGAACTTTTGTCCTTTTAATATGCCCTGCAATCTTCACTTTTTTTTAACTTTTAGAGTTTTTTTTTTATTTTTTGCTTTTGTATGCACCCTATCTTTATTTTGTAGATTGGTTGACACTTGCTATCTTTGAAAAGTTACTACATTACTTCACACTAAACTAATTATTAATATCATAGTGACCTCTTTTGTATTTCATTTGAGATGACCTCCATATCTGTCTATATCAGGTTGCACTAGTGCATGCTATCTCGTGTGCATTTGCCTCAAGTGCTGTCAAAGTAAATCAAATGTACATTTGTTAACATGCTTCTAGATGCACACTGGTTTATTCACTAAACCTTTCATTTCTATATGTTGGCATGTGTTGGACTGCACTCAGAAAATGATAAGTTATTTTTTATACTGACTCTTATTTTAAATTAATGTCTTGGACACATATTTGCCTTATAAACTTAATGCTTTACGTTATCAATAGAACTTGTAATTCATAGGAATCACATAGATATGTTAGCTTTTACAAACTAAATTGCAAATATTAGTTAGCTCTTTATTTTAGCCTTTGACATTTCAACTGGACATTTTTGTATCCTTAAACATGAAATGTTTATCTCATGAATGTCTGACTTATACTTTCAAACACTTGCCATTTATTTGAAGGAATTCTTCTTTCTGATCCAACTTCAGTAATCTTATAGGCATTTCCAAAATAAATCTTGTCAACCACATAAGGTCCTTTTAAGTTGGAGACCACTTATAATAAAATTTTGACTTTTTTTTATAGGCAAAATTATTTTTCACACTAAATCTCTAACTGCAAATGTCTTTGCTTTAACACGGCGGTTGTATATTTTGACATAATCTCTTTTGTCGAATCACCCACTCTAAAGCTCTCAACCTTTTGTCATCTAATTCATTGAACTCGTCATACAAAGAATTTCAATAATCTACTACTGGTATCTTATCTTGTCTAGCCACCCTTATACTTTGCATATCGATATCAATTGGCAACACCACATCATGACCGTAAACTAATTTATACGGGTGGTTCCAGTAGAACCTCTTGGAGAATTTCGGTAAGCCCAAAGAACTTGACTGAGAGTTTGGTGCCAATTTCTTGGCTGTCTTCCAATGTGTTTTTTAATTAATGCAATCAAAATTTTATTCGCTGCCTCCACTTGTCCATTTTCTTGGGCATAATACGGTGTAGAAAAAAGTATTTTTATATCCCTAGACTTGGCATATTCCATGACCTTTTTTCAATAAACATGGTTCCTTGATCAGTGGTAATAGACTGAGGAATTTTAAACCTATGCACAATATGCTCCTCAATGAAATCAATTATTTCATTGTGAGTTACCTCCTTTAAAGGGATAGCCTCTACCCATTTAGAAAAATAATCAACACCAACCAAAATGAACTTATGACCTTTAGAAGAAGGTGGGTGAATCTGCCTGATCAGATCTAAAGTCCAACCTCTAACCGGCTATGGTTTAATTATAACATGCAATTCTGATGCTGGAATATGTTGAAAGCTTCCATGTTTTTGGCATTCCTCACAGGACCTAGCATAATTTATACAATCTCTTTGAATAGTTGGCCAATACAATCTTCTCCTATTTATCACCCATTTCATATTTTTCCCTGACTGTTGGGCACCACAAATTTTCTCGTGCACTTCTGCAATAGCCAAATACGCTTATTTTTCTCCCAAACATGTCAAGAGATTTCCGTTAATGGATTTCTTAAATAACACATTATTTATTAGAACATAACTTTGAGCCCCATATTTAAGTTTTCTATCGACACTAAGACTTGGGTTTTCTAAAAATTTCACAATTGGTACTCTCCAATCTTATGGGTCTAATTTTTCTAATAACAACACTTCTCTTTCTCTCAAAGGCATAAATATCTCCTTTATCTTTACCAATTTTTCTAGTGTTGAGGACTTGATCTTATATCTTGAAGCAATTTGAGCTAATTCATTTTCTTCTTGATTTAACTCGCTTGGAACATGCCTTACAATGACATTGTCAAACTCGCTCAACAACTTTGTAGCCACATTGAAATACTTTCTTAAATTTTCATTAACACACCTATACTCAAGTTATACTTGACAGATTACAAGCTGTGAATCTCCAAAAATTTCTACATTTTCACTCCTCTTTCTAATAATAATTCCAGTCCCATTGTTAATGCTTCATATTTTGCCTCATTGTTGGAACATGAATAATTCAACTCAAAGAGGAATTTACTTGGCTCACCACTTGGAGAAATAATTAAAATACCTATACCAATACCACCCTTATGACATGAACCGTCAAAATATAATTTCCAAGGCACCAAACCAACAAAACCCAGTAAACCCTCATCAATGTCAATACAACGATGGTCAACCAGAAAATCAGCTAGAACCTGACCCGTAACGGCTCTCGCAGGAACAAAATATAAAGAAAATTCCATTAAGGCCAACATCCATTTTTCTAGTCTACCATGCAATATTGGAGAAGACAACTGATGAGCGGATAATTTATACGCTTTTTGGCATTGTTTTTAGGTAGTTTTTAGTATATTTTAGTTAGTTTTTATTATATTTTTATTAAATTTTAAATAAAAATCACATTTCTGGACTTTACTATGAGTTTTTGTGTTTTTCTGTGATTTCAGGTATTTTCTGGCTGAAATTGAGGGACCTGAGCAAAAATCTGATTCAGAGGCTGAAAAAGGACTGCGGATGCTGTTGGATTCTGACCTCCCTGCACTTGAAGTGGATTTTCTGAAGCTACAGAAGCCCAATTGGCGCGCTCTCAATTGAGTTGGAAAGTAGACATTCTGGGCTTTCCAGCAATATATAATAGTCCATACTTTGTCCGAGATTTGATGGCCCAAACCGGTGTTCCAAGTCAGCATAAAAATTCTAGCGTCAAAACGCCAGAATTGGCATAAAAGCTGGAGTTAAACGCCCAAACTGGCACAAAAGCTGGCGTTTAACTCCAAGAAAAGTCTCTACATGTGAAAGCTTCAATGCTCAGCCCAAGCACACATCAAGTGGGCCCGGAAGTGGATTCTGCATCATTTACTCATTTCTGTAAACCCTAGGCTACTAGTTTTCTATAAATAGGACCTTTTGCTATTGTATTTTCATCCTTTAATCATCTTTTAATCATGTTTTGATGATTGAACCCTCTTTGGGAGGCTGGCCATTCAGCCATGCCTGGACCTTTTGTTCTTATGTATTTTCAACGGTGGAGTTTCTACACACCATAGATTAAGGTGTGGAGCTCTGCTGTTCCTCATGAATTAATGCAAAGTACTATTGTTTTTCTATTCAACTCAAGTCTATTTCTTCTCCAATATATTCATTCGCACTCAAGAACATGATGAATGTGATGATTATGTGACACTCATCACCATTCTCACCTATGAATGCGTGCCTGACAACCACTTCCATTCTACATGCAAACAAGCTTGAATGTGTATCTCTTGGGTTTCTAATCTAAGATTAGAACCTTCCTGGTATAGGCTAGAATTATTGGCGGCCATTCTTGAGATCCGGAAAGTCTAAACCTTGTCTGTGGTATTCTGAGTAGGATCTGGGAAGGAATGACTGTGACGAGCTTCAAACTCGCGAGTGTTGGGCGTGTGACAAATGCAAAAGGATCAATGGATCCTATTCCAACATGATCGAGAACCAACAGATGATTAGCAGTGCGGTGACAGCGCATTTGGACCATTTTCACTGAGGGGACGGGAGGTAGCCATTGACAACGGTGAAACCCAACATACAGCTTGCCATGGAAAGGAGTATGAATGATTAGATGAAGGCAATAGGAAAGTAGAGGTTCAGAAGGAACAAAGCATCTTCATACGCTTATCCGAAATTCTCACCAATGAATTACATAAGTATCTCTATCCTATTATATATTTTATTCATCTTTTAATTATCAATTCTTCATAACCATTTGAATCTTCCTGACTGAGATTTAAAAGATGACCATAGCTTGCTTCAAGCCGACAATCTCCGTGGGATCGACCCTTACTCACGTAAGGTTTATTACTTGGACGACCCAGTGCACTTGCTGGTTAGTTGTGTGGAGTTGTGACAAAGAGTTGAGATTACAATTGTGCATACCAAGTTGTTGGCGCCATTGATGATCACAATTTCGTGCACCAAGTTTTTTGGCGCCGTTGCTGGGGAACAAACAATCCCCGTGCAACCAAGTTTTTGGCGCCGTTGCCGGGAATTGTTCGAGTTTGGACAACTGATGGTTCATCTTGTTGCTTAGATTAGGTAACTTTATTTTAATTTTTTTCTTCAAAATTTTTAAGAATGAATTCTAGAGTTTCAGATGATGCTTTTATCATCACAAAAGCTAATTGATTCCCATCAATTTGTCTGTTGTATGTAATGTCCTACTGAAGCTTGGCTAGCCATGTCTAATCTTTTTAGACTGAATCTTTAGACTAACATTGCATGATTCCTGGAATTCTTATTAAAAATTTTGAAATCCTTATTTTTCTTTTTCCAAATAATTTTCGAAAACTTACAAAAAAAATTTATAAAATCATAAAAGCCAAAAACAATTTGTGTTTTTTGTTTGAGTCTAGTGTCAATTTTTAAGTTTGGTGTCAATTGCATTCTTCTAATTTTCGAAAATTACATGCATTCTGTTCTTCATTGATCTTCAAGTTGTTCTTGATGATTTTATTGGGTTTGATCTTTAAATTCTCTTGTTTTGTGTGTTTTGTTGTTTCTCATATGCATTCTCAATTTGTTAGTATCTCTAATATGAAAATTTCTAAGTTTGGTGTCTTGCATGCATTGTTTATTTGATCTTGATTTTCCATGATTAGTTTCATTTTATTGTTTCTCATCATTAAAAATTCAAAAAATTTTCAAAATTATGTCTTTTCAAGTTAATAATACAGAGAATTGAAGATTCAGAACATTCAGCAGAGGAATTACAGCGAAAAAACTGGGCGTTCAAAACGCCCAATGAGGAAGGAAAACTGGCGTTTAAACGCCAGCCAGGGTACCTGGCTGGGCGTTAAACGCCCAAAAGGGTAGTATTTTGGGTGTTAAACGCCAGAATGGATACCATTCTGGGCGTTTAATGCCAGGATGGCACAAGAGGGAAGATTTTATTTTTAATTCAAATCTTTTTCAAATTTTCATAATTTTTCAAAATCAAATCTTTTTCAAATCATATCTTTTCAATCATATCTTTTCAAAATCAAATCCTTTTGCATTTTTTTACTATTTTCGAAAATCCATGCTAACAATTAGTGATTTGATTCAAAAATTTCTTCCTTGTTAAGAAAGGTTCAATATTTGAATTTTAGAATCATATCTTTTAAATTTCTTGTTAGCCAAGACATTAATTTTAAAAATCAAATCTTTTTAATTGTTTGTCAATCATATCTTTTTAAAACCATATTTTCTCAATCATATCTTCTCAACCCCATCTTTTTCAAAAATAATTTTCAATCATATCTTTTTGATTTCTGATTTCAAAATTTTTCAAAATCACTTAATTACTTTCTCAATTTTAATTTTCAAAAATGATCAACCAAATTTTCAAAATTTCTTTTAATTATTTCAAAATCGTTTTAAATTTAATTTCAAAAAATTCTTTCCCCCTTCTCACATCCTTCTATTTAAGGGACTAGCATTCCTCCTCAATGTGCAATTCGAACTCTCTCCATCTCCATAAGTTCGAATTCCCTCCTCTCTACCTCCTCCTTCCATTCTTCTTTTCCTCTGACATCTCAAGGAATCTCTATACTGTGACATAGAGGATTCCATACTTTCTTCTCCTCTCTTTCATATGAGCAGGAGCAAAGACAAAGGCATTCTTGTTGAAGCTGATCCTGAACCTAAAAGGACCTTGAAGAGAAAGCTAAGAGAAGCTAAAGCACAACTCTCTGTAGAGGACCTAACAGAAATTTTCAAACAAGAAGAAGACATGGTAGCCGAAAATAACAACAATGCCAACAATGCAAGGAAGGTGCTTGGTGACTTTACTGCACCTACTCCCGACTTCTATGGGAGAAGCATCTCTATCCCTGCCATTGGAGCAAACAACTTTGAGCTTAAGCCTCAATTAGTTTCTCTAATGCAACAGAATTACAAGTTTCATGGACTTCCATTGGAAGATCCTCATCAGTGACACTGTCAAGACCAATGGGGTTGATCCCGAGGTCTACAGGCTTATGCTTTTTCCCTTTGCTGTAAGAGACAAAGCTAGAATATGGTTGGATTCACAACCTAAGGAAAGCCTGAACTCTTAGGAAAAGTTGGTCAGTGCTTTTCTGGCCAAATTCTTTCCAACTCAAAAATTGAGTAAGCTTAGAGTGGAAGTCCAGACCTTCAGACAGAAGGAAAGTGAATCCCTCTATGAAGCTTGGAAAAGATACAAACAATTGATCAGGAGGTGTCCTTCTGACATGCTTTTAGAATGGAGCATCATAGGTATCTTCTATGATGGTCTGTCTGAACTGTCCAAGATGTCATTGGACAGCTCTGCTGGAGGATCTCTTCATCTGAAGAAGACGTCTATAGAAGCTCAGGTACTCATTGAAATGGTTGCAAATAACCAATTCATGTATACTTCTGAAAGGAATCCTGTGAATAATGGAACAAATCAGAAGAAAGGAGTTCTTGAGATTGATACTCTGAATGCCATATTGGCTTAGAACAAAATATTGACTCAGCAAGTCAATATGATTTCTCAGAGTCTGTCTGAAATGCAAGCAGCAATAGGCAGTACCAAAGAAGCTTCATCTGAAGAAGAAGCTTATGATCCTGAGAATCCAGCAATGGAAGAGGTGAATTACATGGGAGAACCCTATGGAAACACCTATAATCCTTCATGGAGAAATCATCCAAATCTCTCTTGGAAGGACCAACAGAGGCCTTAACAAGGCTTCAACAACAGTAATGGTGGAAGAAATAGGTTTAGCAATAGCAAGCCTTTTCCATCATCTTCTCAGCAACAGACAGAAAATTTTGAGCAGAGTCTCTCTAGCTTAGCAACCATAGTCTCTGATCTATCTAAAACCACTCAAAGTTTCATGACTGAAACAAGGTCCTCTATTAAAAATTTGGAGGCACAAGTGAGTCAGCTGAGCAAGAAAGTTACTAAACTCCCTCCTAGTACTCTCCCAAGCAATATAGAAGAGAACCCAAAAAGAGAGTGCAAGGCCATCAACATAACCCACATGGCCAAACTTGGAGAGGAGGAAAAGGCAATGATTTCCACTGAAGAAGACCTCAATGGACGTCCACTGGCCTCCAAGGAGTTCCCTAATGAGGAACCATGGGAATCTGAGGCTCATACAGAGACCATAGAGATTCCATTGAGTTTACTTCTGCCGTTCATGAGCTCTGATGAGTATTCCTCCTCTGAAGAGGATAAAGATGTTACTGAAGAGCAAGTTGCCAAGTACCTTGGAGCAATCATGAAGCTTAATGCCAAGTTATTTGGTGATGAGACTTGGGAGGATGAACCCCCCTTGCTCACCAAAGAACTGGAGGACTTGACCAGGCAGAGATTACCTCAGAAGAGACAGGATCTTGGAAAATTCTCAATACCTTGTACCATAGGCACCATGACCTTTGAGAAGGCTCTGTGTGACCTAGGGTCAAGTATAAACCTCATGCCACTCTCTGTAATGAGGAAGCTAGGGATCCTTGAGGTACAAGCTGCAAGAATCTCACTAGAGATGGCAGACAATTCAAAGAAACAGGCTTATGGACTTGTAGAGGATGTCTTGGTAAAGGTTGAAGGCCACTACATCCTTGCTGATTTCATAATCCTAGACACTGGGAAGTGTATGGATGAATTCATCATCCTTGGCAGACCCTTCCTAGCCACAGCAAAAGTTGTGATCGATGTTGACAGAGAAGAATTGATCCTTCAAGTGAATGAGGACTCTCTTGTGTTTAAAGCTCAAGGTTCCCCCTCTGTAACCATGGAGAGGAAGCATGAAAAGCTTCTCTCAATGCAGAGTCAATTAGAGCACCCACATTCAAACTCTAAGTTTGGTGTTGGGAGGCCATCATCATGCTCTGAGTATCTGTGAGGCTCTATGAGAGCCCACTGTCAAGCTATTGACATTAAAGAAGTACTTGTTGGGAGGCAACCCAATTTTATTTTATTATATCTATTTATTTTCTATTGTTATTTTATGTTTTGTGTAGGTTGATGATCATGTGAAGTAACAAAAACAACTGAAAAAGCAAAAATAGAATGAAAAATAGTATAAAAAATAGCACACCCTGGAGGAGAAGCTTACTGGCGTTTAAACGCCAGTAAGGGTAGCAGAATGGGCGTTAAACGCCCAGTATGGCACCATTCTGGGCGTTTAACGCCAGAAAGAGGCACAGAACTGGCATTTAACGCCAGAAATGGGCACAGAGCTGGCGTTTAAACGCCAGAAAGGGGAGAAAAGCTGGCGTTAAACGCCAGGATTGGCAATCAAGGGGGCATTTACACGCCAACATGGTGCAGGGATGAGAAATCCTTGACACCTCAGGATCTGTGGACCCCACAAGATCCCCACCTACCTCATCTCTCTCTCTCTTCTTCACACCTTCCCATAACACCCTTCCCCAAATACCCTTCACCAATCACCTCAGTACCTCTTCCCCAAAAACCCCTCACCTATCAAAACCTACCCTCTTCTCCATAATCTCTTCACCAATCCACATCTATCCATCATAAAACCCTACTACCTCACCATTCAAATTCAAACCACTTTCCCTCCCAAACCCACCCATACATGGCCGAACCCTACCCCTCTCTCCACTCCTATATAAATCCCTCATCCCTCATTCATTTTCACACATCACAAACACTTCTTTCCCCCTTGGCCGAATCACTCCCACTTCTCCATCTCCTCCATTTTCTACTTCTTCTCCTCCCTTCATCCTTCTTTTGCTCGAGGACGAGCAAACCTTCTAAGTTTGGTGTGGTAAAAGCGTTGCTTTTTATTTTTTCATAACCATTTATGGCACCAAAGGCCGGAGAAACCTCTAGAAAAAGAAAAGGAAAGGAAAAAGCTTCCACCTCCGAGTCATGGGAGATGGAGAGATTCATCTCAAGAGTGCATCAAGATCACTTCTATGAAGTTTTGGCCAAGAAAAATGTGATCCCCGAGGTCCCTTTCAAGCTCAAAAATGGTGAATATCCGGAGATCCAACATGAGATTCAAAGAAAAGGTTGGAAAATTCTCACCAACCCCATTCAACAAGTTGGGATCTTAATGGTTCAAGAGTTCTATGCCAATGCATGGATCACCAAGAACCATGATCAAAGTGTGAACCCGGACCCAAAGAATTGGCTTACAATGGTCCGGGGGAAATGCTTAGATTTCAGTCCGGAAAATGTAAGGTTGGCATTCAACTTGCCCATGATGCAAGGAGATGCACGCCCCTACACTAGAAGGGTCAACTTTGATCAAAGGTTGGACCAAGTTCTTATAGACATTTGTGAAGAGGGCGCTCAATGGAAGAGAGATTCAAGAGGGAAGCCGGTTCAACTAAGAAGGCATGACCACAAGCCCGTGGCTAGGGGATGGTTGGAGTTCATCCAACGCTCAATCATTCCCACTAGCAACCGGTCTGAAGTCACTATAGACCGGGCTATCATGATCCATAGAATCATGATTGGAGAGGAAGTAGAAGTTCATGAGGTTATATTCCTAGAACTCTACAAGGTGGCAGAAAAATCCTCTACTTTGGCAAGGTTAGCCTTCCCTCATCTCATTTGTCACATCTGCAATTCAGCTGGAATTGACATAGAGGAAGACATCCTCATTGATGAGGACAAGCCCATCACTAAGAAAAGGATGGAGCAAACAAGAGAGCCCACTCATGAACCTCACCAAAAGCATGAGGAAATTCCTCATCATGAGATTCCTGAGATGCCTTAAGGGATGCATTTTCCTCCACAAAACTATTGGGAGCAAATCAACACATCCCTAGGAGAATTAAGTTCCAACATGGGACAACTAAGGGTGGAGCACCAAGAGCATTCCATCCTCCTCCATGAAATGAGAGAAGACCAAAGAGTCATGAGGGAGGATTTTTATGCTTTATGTTTATTTATGTTTGTGTCTTATTACATGATCACTAGTGTCTAAGTGTCTATGCCTTAAAGCTATGAATGTCCTATGAATCCATCACCTTTCTTAAATGAAAAATGTTTTTAATTGCAAAAGAAAAAGAAGTACATGAATTTCAAATTTTAAATAGTTTAATTATTTTGATGTGGTGGCAATACTTTTTATTTTCTGAATGAATGATTGAACAGTGCATATTTTTGAATTTGTTGTTCATGAATGTTAAAATTGTTGGCTCTTGAAAGAATGATGAAAAAGGAGAAATGTTATTTGATAATATGAAAAATCATAAAATTGATTCTTGAAGCAAGAAAAAGCAGTGAAAAGCTTGCGAAAAAAAATGGCGAAAAAAAGAAGAAAAGAAAAAGAAAGAAAAAGAAAAAGCAAGCAGAAAAAGCCAATAGCCCTTTAAACCAAAAAGAAAGGGTAAAATAAAAAGGATCCAAGGCTTTGAGCATCAGTGGATAGGAGGGCCCACAGGAATAAAATCCTGGCATTAGCAGCTAAACCAAGCTGTCTCTAACCATGTGCTTGTGGCGTGAAGGTGTCAAGTGAAAAGTTTGAGACTGAGCGGTTAAAGTCGTGGTCCAAAGTAAAGAGAGTGTGCTTAAGAGCTCTGGACACCTCTAATTGGGGACTCTAGCAAAGCTGAGTCACAATCTGAAAAGGTTCACCCAGTTATGTGTCTGTGGCATTTATGTATCCGGTGGTAATACTGGAAAACAAAATGCTTAGGGTCACGACCAAGACTCATAAAGTAACTGTGTTCAAGAATCAACACACTGAACTAGGAGAATCAATAACACTATCTGAATTCTGAGTTCCTATAGATGCCAATCATTCTGAACTTCAAAGGATAAAGTGAGATGCCAAAATAATTCAGAAGCAAAAAGCTAATAGCCCCGCTCATCTAATTAAGACTGATCTTCATAGATGTTTTTGGAATTCATTGTATATTCTCTTCTTTTTATCCTACTTTATTTTAAGTTGCTTGGGAACAAGCAACAATTTAAGTTTGGTGTTGTGATGAGCGGATAATTTATACGCTTTTCGGCATTGTTTTTAGGTAGTTTTTAGTATATTTTAGTTAGTTTTTATTATATTTTTATTAGTTTTTAAATAAAAATCACATTTCTGGACTTTACTATGAGTTTGTGTATTTTTCTATGATTTCAGGTATTTTCTGGCTGAAATTGAGGGACCTGAGCAAAAATCTGATTCAGAGGCTGAAAAAGGACTGCAAATGTTGTTGGATTCTGACCTCCCTACACTCGAAGTGGATTTTCTGGAGCTACAGAAGCCCAATTAGCGAGATCTCAATTGCGTTGGAAAGTAGACATCCTGGAAATTTCAGCAATATATAATAGTCCATACTTTGCTCGAGATTTGATGGCCCAAACCGGCGTTCCAAGTCAGCATAAAAATTCTGGCGTCAAAACGCCAGAACTGGCATAAAAGCTGGTGTTAAACGCCCAAACTAGCACAAAAGCTGGCGTTTAACTCCAAGAAAAGTCTCTACATGTGAAAGCTTCAATGCTCAGCCCAAGCACACACCAAGTGGGCCCGGAAGTGGATTCTGCATCATTTACTCATTTCTGTAAACCCTAGGCTACTAGTTTTCTATAAATAGGACCTTTTGCTATTGTTTTTTCATCCTTTAATCATCTTTTAATCATGTTTTGATGATTGAACCCTCTTTGGGAGGCTGGCCATTCAGCCATGCCTGGACCTTTTGTTCTTATGTATTTTCAACGGTGGAGTTTCTACACACCATAGATTAAGGTGTGGAGCTCTGCTGTTCCTCATGAATTAATGCAAAGTACTATTGTTTTTCTATTCAACTCAAGTCTATTTCTTCTCCTGGCGGCCATTCCTAAGATCCAGAAAGTCTAAACCTTGTCTGTGGTATTTCGAGTAGGATCTAGGAAGGGATGACTGTGACGAGCTTCAAACTCGCGAGTGTTGGGCGTGTGACAAATGCAAAAGGATCAATGGATCCTATTCCAATATGATCGAGAACCAACAGATGATTAGCCGTGCAGTGACAGCGCATTTGGACCATTTTCACTGAGAGGACGGGAGGTAGCCATTGACAACAGTGAAACCCAACATACAGCTTGCCATGGAAAGGAGTATGAATGATTGGATGAAGGCAATAGGAAAGCAGAGGTTCAGAAAGAACAAAGCATCTTCATACGCTTATCCGAAATTCTCACCAATGAATTACATAAGTATCTCTATCTTATTATATATTTTATTCATCTTTTAATTATCAATTCTTCATAACCATTTGCATCTGCCTGACTGAGATTTACAAGATGACCATAGCTTACTTCAAGCCGACAATCTCCGTGGGATCGACCCTTACTCACGTAAGGTTTATTACTTGGACGACCCAGTGCACTTGCTAGTTAGTTGTGCGGAGTTGTGACAAAGAGTTGAGATTACAATTGTGCGTACCAAGTTGTTGGCGCCATTGATGATCACAATTTCGTGCACCAACAACATATATTTAAGAACATCAAAATTAGAAATTACATAAATATTCCTAGGAATTAAATAGAACTTAAGTTTTAAACAAGAAAAATATAAAGCTAAACAAAGTTTCTCAATTGGAGAATAACGGCTCTCAACATCATTTAGCACACGACTTAGGTAATAAATTACACTTTCATTGCCATCCTCATCTTCTTGAGCCAGCATTCCACCAATTGTTACTTCAGAAGCTAACACGTAAAGTTTTAAAGGTTTTCCATGCCTTGGAGGTGTCATAATAGGAGGATTAGTCAAGTACTACTTGATATCGTCAAAAGCTTCTTGATGCTCTGCTTTCCACTAGAACTCTTCCTCTCTTTTCGACTTGATCAGAGGCGCAAAAACCTTAGTTTTTTTCTGACAGATTGGAAATAAACCTTCTAAGGTAATTGACCTTCCCTAAAATGCTTGTAGTTGTTTTTTGTTAGCTGGACGAATAGCCTCTAAGATAGCCTTTGTCTTGTTCTTGTCAATTTCAATCCCTTTTTTCTGCACCAAGAAACCAAGAAAATTCCCTGCACTCACACCAAAAGTACATTTTAAGGGATTCATTTTCAATTTATGCTTTCTCATTCTTTCAAATGCTTTTTTTTATTTTCTAGATGCTCTTTTTAGCATTTGATTTGACAATCACATCATCAACATAAATTTTCATAAAATTTTCAATAAAGTCATGAAGAATTTTATTTATCGCCCTTTGATAAGTTGTACCAGCATTTTAGAAATCCAGTTGACATAACTTGTTGTTCTTATAAACTTAGCCTTAAGAAGTCTTTCAATCTTTTCTTTAATCTTCTGCATGACTTCAGGAGCAAATCTCCTTGGTGGCTGCTTGACAGGTTTGATATTGACCTTCAGTGGCAATTGATGCTCTACTAATTCACGACTCAAACCTGGCATTTCTTCATAATCCCATGCAAAACAGTCACAATATTCCTTTAACATCTCCACTATTTCTTTTTTAAAATTGTCAGGCAACATCTTGCTCACATATGTTGGTCTAGGGTGATCACCATTACCAATATCTACCTCATCCAAAGGATCCTGCAGCTCAACTTTTTTCACATTGTTAGTATTATTTTTTTCAAAACCTAAAGGACCATTATCATATATACAATCATAAGGTATACTATCAATGCACCCTTCTCTGTCTATTATATGGGCTGACAGCCGAGCTAGTTAGCTCGTCAACCTCATCATCTAAGTCTCACTTGAGGCTGTATCCGCCCCGGCCTTAGGGACCAAAATAAAACCATTTATATCTATTTTGCACATCTCAATATTTTCAGAATTAAATGCCATAGTGTCAACCGTCAGCATCTTGACTCCGGAATCATACATCCTGAACTCCGCATGCATCTCATCATAGTAACAAGTACTATTGTCAGCAAGAACTTCTTCCACTCTTCCATCTTCATTCCAAAAAATCAATTTTTGATGTAAAGTGGATGGAATAGCACCCATTCCATGAATCCAATCACGTCCCAAAAGCAAGTTAAAACCAGCTTTAGATCAAACAACAACAAACAGAGTTGGCCTATTGATAAAACCAATCTCAATTGACAGTAGAATAACACCTCTAACAAAAGAAGTCCTTCCATTAAAATCTGTCACCCCAATGCTACTTTTAATCAAATCCTTTTTAGTCTTCCCAATCCTTCCCATCATTCTTTTAGGCATGAGATTGACAGCAACTCCCCTGTCAACCAAAATCTTATTGACTATCCTTCCATCAACACGAGCCTTAATATGCAGTGGATGCAAATGTTCCTTGTCATTTTCAATAGGTTTCTCAAACAATCCTCCACCACACATATTGTCATCTAGCAATAAGCATTCGCTTCCAGGAAAGACATCATAATAATCATCTTCTAATGATTCCACTTCCCAGACTTGACTATACTTCTCAGGCAGTATTGACACCGCAGCTATAGGTTGCTTAACACCAAATATTGCTTTTAAGCTGTCATCAAAATCAATGTCAAAATTGTTAGTAATTAAATTTTCATCTTTTTCTCCCTTATTTTCAACCATTACCTTCTTTCCAGCTAAATTCTTCTTTACATTTTTATTGTATTTAGGATGATTGGAAGAATTGCCTGTGTCTGCAGACTTAGCCATAGTTGGCAAGCCCCTTGTATGGATCTAAAAGAACATACTCAGGTATATTCTCTTTTTTCTCAAAGGTCGTCAAAGGAGAATACTTTGGAATATTTTGACAATTTGGCCAAGGAGAATAACTAGGAACCTGCTGCATGTTAGGATTATAACAAGAATAAATTGGTTTTGAGGGAATAGGTATATTTTTTGGAATATATACACTACCTTTATCTTGTGCATGATTTATGTTCCATAACTGGAACTCATAATACCTGGGCTTAAAAGGTCTAGGCCTCACCCACTTATTTTTTCCTCTTGAGAAAGTGGTAGGTTGATTCTGCATATTTTCCACATTCTTAACCCATTTATTATTTGAAATTTTGGTGGGAGGAACCCTTGTCTTTTGAGAAAATCCATCGAATTTTTCATCAATCATGACTAGAGTCTTCATCTTCTGGTTGACGTATTGTATCACAGCATTGTCGACACACTTGTTCAAGAAGTCTGACCGCCCAACTTTTGTTTTCCCTCAGCTATCTTTCGTTTTAGCTCATTAGTTTCATTCTCTTTTTCAGCAATCTTCTTTTTCAACTCAGTCTTTTCTTTCTCTTCAACTTTATACTTTTCAAACTCTTTTGCAGCTTCTTTGTAAAAAACAGCACTGCACTTTGGGCACATAGCGATAGTGTTGTCAGATTCTTTAATTCTCAACAAAAAATCTAACAAATCCTCACCAGGACGAGGATAAACTGGCTTCTTATCTTACTCAAAAATCCCTAGGTCTTTATTTTCATCTTGAGCACTAGTCATTTTAGCGTCAATTCCTACCATGTTAACTGACAAATTGAATGGTTCAACATAATTTGAATCAGTAGCAAATGATTCAGTGTCCACCTTCATAGCAGTTTTATCCTCAAACTTCAACCTTCCCTCCACAATGACTTTTTGTATCAAATCCCTGAAACGGACGCAATTATTAGTGGTGTGTGAGAATACTTGATGAAACTTACAAAATTTTTTATTCTTTATTTCATCAGTTAAAGGCATCTTTTTTTCTTCTGGTAAAATAAGCTGCTTATCTTTTAATAAAACTTCAAATATTTGATCTGTCTTAGAAATATCAAAAGAATAAGTCTTATTTTCAACTTTGGAATACGAATGAACTTTTTTTTTCCTTTAACAGTCTTCAAAGACTTGCATACATAAAGAAGACCTCCGCGTAATTCAGCAATATAAACTTTTTTATCATCTGAATCACTACTATCGGAAAAACAAACAACATATGCAACCTTTTTAGAACCTTTTTTGAAATTTTCTTTTTCTTTCTTAATTTGCTCTATTTGTCTTACTCTCTCAGCTAATTAGAAAAGGTCTAAAGTATGTTGATTAACAAGTATTCCTAACTCCAAATTCTAGCCCATTAGTAGTCATTTTGACAACTTCGGTTTATGGGATCAGAGTAAAACACTTATTTCTCATGTTTCTAAACCGTGCCAAATAAGTGTCAATAGATTCTCCCTCTGCACGTCTGATAGAGAATAAATTCGTAAGGCTAATTTTTAATTCACCTCGAAAAAATTGATCATAAAAATTTCTTTCTAACTGAGTCCAAGAATGAATGGAATTTGGTCTCAGGTTGAAAAACCACGTAAATGCATTTTTTGTTAAAGAAGAAGGAAAATATCTCATCTTGAGATATTCATTAGAAACTGCTTCTCCAATTTCAACGGTATATCGAACAATATGCTCTACTGTAGACTCATTTCTTCTCTAAAAAATTTTGTAAGGGATTTTGGAATTTTCCAACCTCTTGGAAGCTCTGCTTATTGAACACATTCAAGAAAAGCAGACACGAAATATCGCCTATTTAAATAACCAACATTAAATCCCAAATGGTTTAAAAGTTGTTCAACATTCCTAGCTAGATTATAATGCCCCCTAGGTTATTTTGCCTAAGTCTTTCCAATATATCATCAGCATTTTGACCATGTCTAGGCATATGAACGTCATAATTAGGAATTGCTCTACCATTTTGGTTGACATTATCAAGTCCTAAACCATGATTATCATTTTCTTCTAAATTTACCACAGTAGCAATTCTATTAACTTGCCTATTTAATTGTTCAATTCTAGTGTTTGTATTTTCTAAAAAAGAATTTAAAAATGTCACCATTTGATGAGTTAACATGTTTGCTAGATCATGGTGGCTTTCATCCATTTGCTGTCTAATATTTGCTAAAGATCCAACGGTTTGATTAGGTTGATTAACAGGCATTGCTCTTGACATGTTAAGAAATACAGGCCTGGAGTTTTCTACCCTAGTAATAGTGGGTGTAGTAGAATTAGATGCAATGTTATTTCCTGTGTTAATAGCATGTAAAAAATTTTGTTGCGATATATGTGAACTTGACACCTCAAAAATAGGCACATTTGACATGCCATATGTATTCTGGTAAAGAGAATTTTGAAAAGTTGAGTAGAAAGGCACCGGCAATCTTTGTGTCACCATGGGAGGATATACTCCGGTGGCAAGCTATAAGGCGGCCACCCCACGGTATTTATGTGAGTTGCACTTAATCCTAGATGGGCATGGTCAACGCCATCATGCCTCACTGACAGCAAGGTAGGCTTTACGTTTGAAATCAAGGGAGAATTCCTGAACTCATTTCCTCTAGTCTCATTGCTGGAAGTAAAAGATGCTGCAGATGTATTTGACATGTCAACTGACGCTAATTTTTTGGTCTCTGGAAACACAATCTTTCCGCTACGTAACCACATGTAAACTTAAAACTCCTGATTTTTTCTTTTAACAAACTACAATCTATTGACAAGGTTCCACCGGGCGTGCCAATTTATTTTTACTCAAATTTTGTTAATGTTTAAATGAAAATATGGGCATCTCAATATCGCAATTGTATCGTCAATAAGAATTAAAAAGGATTGAAAGTAACAAATAAACAAAGAAATGTGAGGTGCCGGAGGCAAAGTAAATTGCAAAAATTGAAACAAACAAGAAATTAAAGAGAAGATGAAGAAAGAAATATAAACATAAAAGGGAGGAACAAGTAAAAGTAGAGAAATTTTATTAATAAAAACTAGAAAGCAACAAATTACAAGTGTTTGAATTCAGAGGAATTACTTAAGATTTCCAATTTTACTCTGTGATGCCAAGCGACTGAGAGGGTTTTGGGTTTCCAAATATTTTTCAAAAGAACTGAACTCCCTACAATGTGTTCCTAAAGCGTTATTTATAGACTAACTTAATATCAACTGACAATTACCCTTTGTGCATCATTTTCGAAAAATTTAAATTGTATTCGTAACTGTTCCTGCACTTTTTACTTGATGTCAATTCAAAAAATCCAAATAAATAACCAAACTGTCAAATGACTAAATTTTAATTAAAATAAATATAGATATTATATACAAAAAACATCACTATATGACTAATTATTTCTTTTTCATCATTTTCTTATAAAAATAATATTGTTATCTAACAAAGGTATATAACGAGTTTTATAAATTAGTTGAATTTATGTTTTGCTATGGATGATTTTAGTATTGGATTGTTTTAATTAGTTTGTTAATCTTTTTTAGAGTTGTTAATCAAGATGAAGACAATGTTGGTTAGGTTCTAAATTTGTCCGATAAAAATATAGAGATCATTTTTTAAATTTAGTTATCGAATGTGTTATCTTTTGCTCTCTTATTCGTTTAAATTAAAAAATATATTTTATATTAATAATTAATTTATTATCTATTTTTATTTATTAATGTGTTTATAAAAAATATATATTTTAATTTTTAATTTTATTTTTTATAATTTTATATTTTTATTTAAATATGATCATCAATTGATTTAATTTATAATTCATTGGTTGAATCAGTAATCTAATAATCTAATTATATGACCGAATCAGTTATTAATTTAATTCGGATAACTATGATAATGAATTAATGAGTAATCTATATCAATTTTAAAGACTAAATTTTGAATAAATTAAAGAGGAGTGCTAGGGCCAGCAACTTTTGTGATTTGTAGCCATTAAATAGTCATTAATGATAATTTTAATGGTGTGAGATTGATATAAGATTTCATTCAATAATTCACTTTCTTTTGCTGATTACATACTGACCAAAATTTATTAAAATTGCTGGCCTCCTAAACTTTTCCTAAATGAAAACTTGAGGAAGCGCCAATGACCCATTACCCATATGCCTATTAAGTATTAACTTCTAAGTGTATATAACAATCAATTTTTTTTTCTGTGTTTTTCCATGGTCAAACTAATTAAAACACTCTCCATCCTGACAGTTCAGAATTGAAAGACCAATTTGATCATCTTATAATAATTAACGGACCAATTTTTTGTTCCCTCGTTAATTCATATTGACTCTGTGTCTACTATTATGCTTCATCGCTTCCTGTGTAAAAATTGTGCTGCCTAGTAATGTTTGTTGTGACTAGGAAAGGATAAGAATGGATGTCCATTTAATGGGCAACCCATTTTCTATGTTGAAGAGAACAAGTTCTTAGGATGAAAGAAATAAATGTAGTTTGAAAAGTAAACTTCTCTTTGCCTATAAAAGCATGATCTGAGGCAAGAGAATATACACAACAATAATAAAATCAAATACTCTCTCTTTATATTACAATCAAATACTCTTCTCTTTATATTTCTACTACAGTTCTTTCTCTTCTTTTATTTTATAAGTATTTTAAATTCTATTTTCTATTACTCTTTACATATAATATTAATAGCAATATTAATCATCTTTATTATATTGAGATTGTAACAATAAACAAATGCGATTCTCTCTCTCTTTATTTTTAATACTCCTTTCTATCTTTGTATATATATACACATTACAACATATAATATTATTATATATAAAATATAAAGATAGAAATAGGGCAAAATGCTTGGAGGATTGTTGCCCGATGGCTGGGTTGCCTCCCAGCAAGCGCTTCTTTATTGTCTTTAGCTGGACCTTGCTGAGCTTTTAA
>NC_029786.2:79265021-79272692 GCF_000816755.2 Arachis ipaensis | reverse complement strand
TCAATTCGAATTGATGTCCCAGTAGGACAAGTAGCCACTGAAGCAAATTCACGCCAGAAGCGTGGCAGGGCGGAAAATGCCCCAATTCGAATTGATGTCCCAGTTGGACAAACTGCCACTGAAGCAAATACACGCCAGAACGTGGCAGGCCTGTCGGTTCCAAAGATAAAAATCCTCGAAAGAGAAAAGAGGTAAATACGATTCCTGTTGAAAAAGACATAGTAAAGACACCTGCAGTTGTCCAAAATTCTGATAATATTGAGATTGTAACAATAAACAAATGCGATTCTCTCTCTCTTTATTTTTAATACTCCTTTCTATCTTTGTATATATATACACCTTACAACATATAATATTATTATATATATATAAATTATTATTGGACTAATTATTTTAATACTAGAGTCTTCTATTTATACATCTCTATTATATATATCTTTTATTTCACAACAATGTTTATGGTTTTGGTCTGTTTTTTCATTTTTTTACTCTTGCTCTACTATCGCACCACAAATTAACGTGGAAAGCAGAGCCGCGGACACACACCGTGAACCTGCCTCAGCTCCTCCACCAAATTAATTTTTGTAGAACGCTAACTTCATAACCATAGCGATGAAACTGTGTTCAGAAGTAAACTAACGAAGACATGCGTGACCTCAACATCATGTTGTGGCGTACGCCATTTTCCGGTAGCATGCGTACGGTTTCAGCAGCAGAGCTCAATTCCATGATAGATGCTTACGTACGCAACAACAACGTACGCCAAGCACGCAAACTGTTTGACGAAAATCCCTCAACCCGCTCCCTTGTTTCCTGGAACATGATGATGATGGCCTACGTTCAACAACATCAAATTCGACATGCCCATGACCTATTCGACCAAATTCCCCAAAGAGATGCCGTTTCGTGGAACATCATGCTCGCTGGTTTTCAGAGAACCATGGACACTCACAGGTCTTTCCAGTGTTTCTTGCAAATGGGAAGAGACGGTGTTGGGCCGAATGACTACACACTATCCATATTGCTCAGATCAGTTATGGGTACTCATTTTGATGTTTTGGTGCAGCAGCTTCATGCTCTTGCACTGCATTTGGGACTCAACTTGAATGTGTTTGTTGGGTCTGCTTTGATCAAAGCTTATGGGAGTTTAAGGTTGAAGGTGGCTTTGGGTCGTGTGTTTGATGATATATTGATCAAGGATGTAACATCTTGGAATGCTTTGGTTTCCGGTTACATGGAAATAGGAAGTATGGTCGATGCTCAAAAAGCATTCGACCTCATGCCCGAAAGAAACATCATTTCTTGGACTACTTTGGTCAATGGTTATATCAAGAACAAGAGACTTAACAAAGCAAGGTCTGTATTTAACAGGATGGGGGAGAGAAATGTGGTTTCTTGGACGGTAATGATTAGTGGGTATGTGCAAAACAAGAGATTTATGGATGCATTGAAGCTTTTTCTTTTGATGTTTAAGTCAGGGGCTCATCCCAATCATTTTACGTTTTCGAGTGTGTTGGATGCATGTGCTGGTTGTCCTTCTCTTCTGATGGGCATGCAAGTCCACCTTTGTCTAATCAAGTCTGGCATAACAGACGATGTAATCTCATTGACATCCCTTGTTGATATGTATGCAAAATGTGGGAATATGGATGCAGCATTTAGTGTGTTTGAGTCCATTCAAAACAAGAATTTGGTGTCGTGGAACTCGATAATTGGTGGTTATGCCATGCATGGTCTTGCAACTCAAGCACTGGAGCAGTTTGATAGAATGGAAAGAGTTGGTGTCACACCTGATGAAGTTACATTTGTGAATGTGTTATCAGCATGTGTACATGCAGGTCTTGTTGAAGAAGGTGAGAAGCACTTTGCTAACATGGTGGCCAAGTATAGGATCCAAGCAGAGATGGAGCACTATAGTTGCATGGTGGACCTGTATGGAAGAGCAGGGCGATTTGATAAAGCAGAGAAATTGATCAAGACTATGCCCTTTGAGCCTGATGTGGTGTTGTGGGGTGCATTACTTTCAGCTTGTGGCCTGCATTCAAATATAGAACTTGGGAAGTATGTTGCGGAAAGAATCCGCAAACTAGAGAGCAATCATCCTGTTTCCTACTCAATGCTTTCAAAGATCCAAGGTGAGAAAGGGACATGGAGCATGGTAAATGAATTAAGGGACATGATGAAGGAGAAACAAATAAAAAAGCAGAAGGCCTTTAGCTGGGTTGAGTGATCTCTTGATGTACATTCAGCTAAATTATGAGCAATTTATGGGGGAAGTTGTTGCCAAGAGAAGAGATGTCCCACTCTTTTTTTGTGGCTCTCTGCACATGGAGGAATAATGATATGAGAGCCGTTGTTATGGTCATCCTCAAGCAACTGCCCATGGAACAAGAATTTATTTCCTTGCTTGGCTTCTGAATAAATCAAATGCTTGTGTTGGGGGGTTTTCAACTGCTGCTGAAACGAATGGCTAGCAAATGATTCGGGTTTGGGTAATTGCTTTGTCTTAATACATGCCGTCAATGTTTTATGTGGGGTTGGAGAGGGGAAGGGTTATGTGCACAGTTGTATAAAACGAGTTCCCTATGCCTCCCCAGTACATTTTATGTTTGCAGCCAAAGCTGGGTAGCTGGATAAGATTTTGATCTGGAGGAAGTGATAACAGACACAAAATTATGGCGGGGACAATGAATTTTATGAGTGATCATAAAATAAAATGTTTCGTTCTGCTCTTCCTTATAAAAAGTATGAAAGATATATAACTGACTGAAATTCATTTCCCGGCACATGTAGAGGGAGGAAAAACTAGTTGATAAGATAATAAAATAGTTGAATTTTATCATATATATCAGCTAAATTATGGTGCTCTTAGTATTTTTCTGTAATAATATTACTAATTAAAAAGGTTGAAGAAGCTAAGCCCTGCTGATGTCGATATCATTTAGTATGTTGGAAGTGATGATTGTGAAGAAGCTAGAGAGAATTGAAAATTTACATTTTACATTTTAGTAAATTTCTTCACAAATTTTATTTGAATATAGAGTATCATGTTTGAATTAAATTCTAGATAATTAATTTGTTGTATCATTTTTATTCTCATAGGATTATAAAACTTAGAAAAGCCCCTGCTGAGGGGTGTGTGTGATGTGAGTCCTCTCTACTGGCCTTCTCTTCTGTCTTTGTCCTTTTCTGTAAAATTCCCAATTTCTACTTCAAATTCCCTCCTGCAGGTGAACCTGGATCCCAACCTTGATTACTTCATTCTTCCATTTAATTTCTTCTTATACTCTGAAATTACTATTGTTGTTCATCTTCCTTTGCTACACTACCTCTACATTGTTATGGTTCTTCAATAATAATCCTCGATAGCTTGCAATTGATAACACATTTGTCATAATTATATGACTACATTTTATGTAGTCCAAATTCTATTTAGACAAATATTCGATAGACTTTTTAATTGTTAAGGAAATAAATCACTGTGCGTTCACTATGTCATTTCGTCGGGATCACTGTGTCATTTTGTGTTGCCTCTTAAGAAGGTTCACCCTCTTCTCTTCACCACTCATCCATTTGGCAGATGCCATGATTTTTTTAACATCCATCACTAGGAAGCAAGACAAGTTAGCGCCTAGCGGTGGCAGCTACTAAAACATGAGATAGCACGAGAAATGGGAGAGAAGTAGGCAGTGTATACTTTCACAAACTCATACTCTACCTTAGCTTTTTTTTGTTGAGTGTTTGTTCAAGATCTCAACTCATAAACATGCCCATCTTGTTCAGTCTATATATAAAAGGAAACCATTTTAATAATAAGTTCACAGTTTGATGCACCAAGCCTTCAATGCATCCAGTCATTTCACTAATTTTATTTGATGATATTAATATCTCTAAAGTGACCATATATTAGCTACACATTTGCAACATTGGCCAAGAACGTTGCTAATTCCCCTCGTGCGCTAACTCGAAACAGCCTTAAATCTTCATAGTTGAATGAGCGATATAGCCGTGGGTGATTAAGGTCCACCAACTCTGTTGGGGTATCAATTTTACCATCCCTTGGTGAAAACATAAACACACCAAAAGTAAGACGTGTAGTTGCTTCCTTGCATAATACCCGGTGTTTCACATTGTGAAATCTTCCATTGCTCCATATCTATACATATATACATTTCAAATCAATAATCATTACATAAAAGTTTACAAAAGTGCTATTTTGATCGTACACTAAAATTAGCCGTATTCATATATAAATATATATTATTTAATTTATTTTTAATGAATATTTATATTTTATATATTAGTTCAAATTAAAGTTTGAAAAATTATATATTCCAACATAATTTATGTCAATTATAAGATAACTTTCTAGGTTATGGGACACTTTTGGCCAAGTCATATAATAATGCCTTTTGAGCTGAGATTTCACGAGACCTTGTTTATATATCGCTCGCTTTACAGAGGATGATGTGAATGACTAATTATAAAAGGATGATAGGTTGCTTTTGATTTTAAGAACATAATAGATAGAACACTAAAAACAGAATATAAAGAATAGAAATATTTCCTAAGATTTGATATTTAAAATTAAAACACTTAAACTTATGATATACTTGAAATATTTCTTAAGATTTGATATTTAAATTAATTGTTGAGTTTGAAAAAATAATAACAATAATTTGATAATATTCAAACATGTAATATTGGGCCAAAAGTTTAAAATTGTGTGAATAATTTTTTCGGCTAGTGTACAGGCCACATTTAAATAAAAGAGCAACAAGCAACTAAAAATAAAAAGTTTGTTCTATTTTTTGTTTCTGATCATTTATGAAGAGATAAAATAAAATTGTCTTTTGAAATATTAACTTGACATTCACTAGCAAAGAAGTTTCATATCCAATTTGAAATTAAAATGAACAAATTTTATAAGGAGATCATACATTCAACTCCTCTTTTTTAAGTGATTAACAAACCTTCATTAGTGTTAAAACATCATGTTTGAGTGAATTTAGTTCTATAAAAGATTTGACATTTTAATTTGGTTTTTAAAAATTATCAAAATAAGTTAAGTTGGTTATTTTTTTAATTCACGATCACATGTTTAACGATGACAAGTCAACAAGAAATTAAAAGAATAATCAGCTTAACTCACATTGATAGCTTTTAAGGACCAGACATTAAATATATAAAAGACCAAATTAATTGATGCAAAATCTTTGCAAAAGCATTTTAAACATTAACCCAATAATATAGCGAAGAGTTTAATTTTGATATATTAATAGTATAAAATATTTTATAGAGTTGTACAATCATAATCATTCTCTTGAATGACCATTCATACAGTTAATATAAAAAATAATTTTTTTTTTATTAATATAGCGTTATATGATTAGATATATGTGTAAAATGGTTTTATACCAACAATGTTTCAAAATTAAATTCTATACCTAAAAGGATATGGGATGTTGGATTTCCAACTAATAATGTCTAATTATTTTTAAACTAATAAAAGTTTAAAAGTGAACAAATTTTGTATGAAGCATGTATAAGATATTTATCAACTAGAAATCAATGAGTTGAAGTTTATACCTCTCATGATTAAGTGAATAATAATTTAAAAATAATGAAAATAATTTAGTTCCAAATTTGTTTCAGCCAAATTAAAAGACCATTGAAATTATGCATACTTACGTGTCCAACATCTCCAATAATACAAAGGAAGGATCCAGATTGGGGAGGGACTGCATTAAATGAACCAGAGTGGTCCATAATTTCAAGACCTCCAACTTTATCATCATCTTGAAGTAAGGTCACAAAGCTTGTATCCGTATGCATCGGTATTCCTACGGAGCCTATGCTTTCTGCATTGAAGCTATACTTGATAACCCTAAATAGCAATGGCCAGTCCTTAAAATCAGTACTCACTACGCCCAAAGACTCGGCCATTTTTTGTGATACACTTGTTGCCAAGTCATTAACAGCTTCACCATATGCCTCAATTGTTTTCCTGTGAAACAAACAAAGTCACAACCTTATAAACTGAGAAGACGCAACTACCAATGTGAAAACTCATGCTCTTAGGGTAGAGTTGGTTGAGGTGAGTGAGAAGAGTTGAGAGACAATATGCACAACTAGCAAAGAAAAGAAAATGACAGTGTGAAAAATATTGATGAATCTCATTCAATTAACCTGCAAAATTAAGTTTATTTACATAACCGAAATTCTAACTAACATCTAACTCTAGCTAATTAACTTAGGTTGACTGTAACTCAAATTTTCTTTAACTCACTCTTAAATATCTAGTTACTACAACTAACTTCAGCAACTAGTAGCAGCTCCAGCATAATTAACTTTACATACATGACAGTTAGTTATGCATGCATGCATTGACCTACGTTTTTGGCTTTGATTGGCTGAGTGCTATCCTCCTGAACTAATATAAAACTATCATGATATGCAAGACAAATTTGATTTCATATATTTTAGTCTTTATGATTTTGACCAATTCTAAGATTTTTTACATTTAAAATTATCTATAATATTATTTTATTTTGAAATCATCATTCCCTAAATTTCGGATAAAAATACCCTTCTTTCTTCTCCTCTTCGCTAACGTTTTCCACTCTTGTCCTACTCTCCTCACCAACACCTTTCATCCCTCATTTCTACCGCCTCCATCACCTCTCCCCCTCACACCATTGACACCTTCACTAGCACCCCTTCTTACCCACAGCAACAGCAACAACAATTATAACAATAACAACAATACCAATAATATTTAATTTTTAAAAAATTCAAAGAACAGCAAAGACACAGAGAGGCGACGGGAAGCTGAGGATCGTGAGATCAAGGAAGCTGCAGACCGCAGTGTACATCGAGATGTCCACCGGGAGGGAGCAATCATGTGCCATATTCTTCCGCGGAGCTCTAGCGAGGTGGAAAACGAAAAGAGAATTTGACATTGGATGTTTCCGGCGATCTATTCTTCGGCGGCGGGCTCCATATGCAGCAGTGGCAACGACGATAGCGGCAGTGCTTCCATCAATGTTGCTGCCTCCTTCCTCTCTCTCTCTCTCTTTATCTTTCTCTATTTGGTTCTGTCTTTCCCCTTCTCCTTTTCTATTGTTCTCTCTTTATTTCTCTCTGTTTTGTACTCTCTAGATGACGGGTGTTGGTGATGATTGGAGCAAAGGTAAAAAACGTTGGTGAGAAACAGTGACCGAATCCAGCAAATTATGACATAGATTTATGTATATATTAATTTTTAAAATATTTAATTTATAAATTAAAACACTAAAATAGTAATTTAAATAATAACATATAATTTAGAATTTTATTATTTAGGTTTTATATTTTAAAAAAATTGAGCAATTTTTTTCTTAACAATACTAGAGCCGCTCGTCTCTACAACCACGCAGGCACATCCGTCCCCGGTAAAAAAGTGAAAAAAAAGGTATTTTTTGTTTGTAAATTAGGAAAGAATAATTTTAAAATAAAATTCAGGATTTGAGATAATTTTGAATGAAAAAAACAAACACTTTAGTAAGGAATAAGGATTTTGATTTTCGGTCAAAACTACACAAACTAAAATTATACTTAACTTTTTTGTATCAATAAAAATCGTTTTAGAATGTTGGATTTTAACATTTTTTTATAAATTCCAAAACCCAA
>NC_029786.2:79261535-79264877 GCF_000816755.2 Arachis ipaensis | reverse complement strand
GGAATTTTGAATAAAATTATTATATATAAATTACTATACAATATTAGATATTGATATTTGTTCATGAAATGATTAAAATCTATATCCTACAGTTATTAATATTTAAATTTGGAAAAAGAAGTTATATATAAATCATGGAAAAGTATAGGTAATCAATAAGATTTTTGAACAATGTGTAAACAATGTGAATTAATAGGGTTAAAATAGTAAATTTAATTAGTAACATTAAATTAGAGTGTAGTGTATTTTCATTTGATTGGTGGTTGTTCATGTTGTTCAAAATTTTTATTGTTCCCCTAACATTCTCCATAAATCATTATAGGACGATGGTAAATTTTAGTATTTTTATAAAATTAAACATCTGCCATGAGTAACGAGCTAGCAAATATCAACAGAGTTATACATAAATCGCTACTTAATAAATCTAGGCATCCTAAAATGATATATAGATCAATAACTTCAGGCTTTTTAATTTAAATAAAATAAAAGAAGATCAAATTTAGGTGAATTTTATAAATGAAATTTTAAAACGTAAATTCCCTAAATTATATAATATATAAATTGTCCCAGATATAAATTAGATAATGCATGAAACATGTTACCCTAAGACGATTTATGCATGAAATTTATTGGACAAATGCACATAAATCATCCAAGTCCAATGTGTTTTTCAAGTTGTATGTAAATCATCCCACCTTATTATGGATTACGTTTTTTCACCTACAACCCATAACCCTAGCACCATTTACGTGCAAATACACAACCTCAACATCCAAGTACGATTTACGTGCAAATCCAAAACTAATAGATATATTTAGACATAATTTTAATTTGTACTTAAATATTTTTAAGTTGAATATTAATTTTTCAATAAATTTAGGAAGTAAAAATTTTAATTAGTTAAAAAAATAAATATAAAAAATAATTTTGTTACACCAAAGATTTATCTTCTAAAATAAATAAAAAAAATTCACTTAAAAGACTAAATTATTGTGTATAAACTATGAATAGATAAATCTTTGCTGTACCAAAATCATTTTTTATATTCATTTTTTTAACTAATTAAAATTTTCACTTCCTAAATTAATTGAAAAATTAACATTCAACCTACCAATATTTAAGTACAAATTAAAATTATGTTTAAATATATCTAATATCTATTAGTTTTGAATTTGCACGTAAATCGTGTCTGAGTGCTGAGTTGTGTATTTACACGTAAATCGTGTTAAAATTGTGGGCTTTAGGTGGAAAAATGTAACTCATGCTAAGGTGGTACGATTTACATATAACTTAAAAAATACATTGGGTTGGGACGATTTATGTGCATTTGTCCAATAAATTTCATGCATAAATTATCCTAGGATAACATATTTCATACTTATCTAACTCACATCACCCTGAGACGATTTATATATTATATAGTTTAAGAGATTCACGTTTTAAAATTTCATTCAGGGGATTCACGTAAAATTGATCTTCTATTATTTTATTTAAATAAAAAAGCCGTAACTTCATTTCCAACATGCTAATAAATTCTGTTTTTGGCAGACATACATGGAGATCGATAGCAAAGGGGCAAAATCTGAATAGAATAACTTGTGTTGATGCTACTTCTCTACAGGAGTTCTTGGATAGAAATTGAGGCTAATTTTTTTAGTATAAATTTCCATGACGTGTTTTTTACTGTTATGTTTATTGTCGTGATTTTAATGGATATGGAGATATATATATCTTTTAATAAAAATTTACAGATCAGAGACTCAAAATTGTGGAGGAAAGAAAATTTAGGATTCAATTTGAGTTTAGTGAATTTAAATCCGGGTGATGAACAAATCGAATCTTAAGTATCGTGTGACTAGATTTTTTTTTTTTTTGGGAAGTTTAGAGCACATCGGTAGGTCAATTTTATGGTTAAAAAACTCAAAATCCGATCTTGGAATTTGTTGATTTGATAGTCATCTTTCACATCTTTGGATAATACATAAAGTTCCAACAACCATGAATAACTTTACTGTTTTCTCAATATAAAAATTAAAAAGCGAAAAATTAATCATTATCTTATTATTAATTAATAATGATTGTGGTATAAATGTGAAATTAGCATTTTTCACGTTTAATTTTCTGAAAAATGTTTTTACTTTTTATCAATAATTTACGTTAATTTAGTATGTTTTCTCTTTCTAGCTTCACTATCTCCAATTCTCGATCTCTCCTGGCCCCTAGCGACTCTCCAAGCCCACACCTCCTCGTACTTCTCTGCTCTGCGATTTGCCTTCCTTCACCGCCGATGCTCATTCCTCGATGTGTCTCCGCTGGTTTCTCGTAGTTTCCGCCGTTGCCTCTGTTCGAGTTCTGCTCCTTCTGTTGTCACCTCAGATCGATCTGCCCGTTCTGCCTCCCTCTAGGCTCGGCACTGCCTGGCCTCTGGGCCCGACACGCACGGCCGTTCGTTTTCTTTTATTTGACTTTTGTTTTTAAAAAATAATTTTGTTACAAGCATGATTGGAAATTTCTTTAAAGAAAGAATATTGTCTTTTTCTGCAATTTATTTTTCTATTCTCTTTTTTTTTTTAGTATAAATTTCCGATCCTGTTTTGATAGTGTAGGGTCGGATTGGATTGACTTCTCCAAAAGTCTGAAAAAATTTGTAATAGGTTCCGTTACCTTTGGTTGTAGGAGTCTCTAGCTGTGGATCCATTCAATTTGAATGATTGAACTTTGAACCTCAAATAAGAAAAAAATAAAATAAAATAAAAAATAACAACAATAAGAAACAACCGAGTACTGACCTCTGCTTTGGTGGCACACCCAATTGAGAGCAGAATTGGTCCACAGACTGCGGCGACTTGTGAATGTCATAGAGTGCCAACCCCTCATAGAAAGGACTTATTTCAGATGGTGGCCTGTAGCCAGATTCAGGGATCACTGGCTTGTTCTTCGTCTTGATCTCCACGGGGAGGTCGTGAAGATACTTTGCCACTGATTTCATATCCGCCATGAGTGTTTCTGGAACCGTGTGGTTGATGATCCTGAAGCACCCACATCTCTCACATGCCTCTCTTAGCTTCTTCAACTCCTCCTCTTTGTTCCTGAGTTGCTGAAAATCTACTACAGGAACCTCCATTATGTTTTCTTTGTCTTTGCTTTTGGGTTTATGTGTGGCTACACGTGGTAGTTGCACATGAATATAACAGCTCGTTCCCGTAAAAATTGGATTAGTGCCACTTGGTTATTAAAATTTAAAAATAATCTCAATTATACTTACTGTGTACCAAAAATATAAATCAACTATTAAAATTAGTTAAAATGTATATTAAAAAATTAAAAATAAATTAAATTATG